>NC_090025.1:8866051-8953551 GCF_037176765.1 Anolis sagrei | reverse complement strand
CCACCTGTCAAAACAGCCCCAAATTGAAAGGGCTTCCTAATGCTGTGCTCAAATCTGCAAGTTATCTGAGCGACAGTCTAAAGCAGCAACAACAAGGGAAGATCAAAAGGAAGAGCACTGAAATTCATCCCCAGGAAAACAGAAAGAGACAGAGGCAGACAGTACATTTGTGAGTTTGCTGAGTGTTGGGAGGGAGGCCGAGAGCTATCACAGTCCAAAGCGCTGGAAAGCTCCTGGCTCGCCCAAAATCCAGGCACCTAATGCAGCAGACTTAAGTCCACAAAGCCTTGTTTACAAGGCGTCGGCCTGTTTGAATGGAGCACCACTTTAATCAGATTTACAAAGAGCCGCAGTGGCCAATGGTTCCTAGGCCGCTCAAGTCCGGTGCATTTGGACAGCTAAATCCCAATAATCCACTCTGCCAACTTGTATGGGAAATCAAAGCCCCGGAGATTAATCATTTCTGCAATGAAAGGGGCGACAACACCGAGTGATCAGGAGTGTTAAACATCACAGAATTTAGATCCGACCCAGAGCTCAGGCAAAGTCCCTGGCACAACTCTCCCCAAGAGCAGCAAGAGCAGCTGTTTTCAAATGGGGACGCTGGAAAGGTTTCCTTGGAGGACAAAGCCACCAGACACCCTCAAGGTGAATGATTCATGCATTGGATCCATACAGAGATGACTGAATCGTGAAACACCCTCAGAATTCCCCAATTTTCTTGCAATTTGAAAGATTCAGAAATCAAGGAAAAGACAGACAAAAATATTGTCCAGCCTCCTACTACGAGGGTTGAATGAAAAGTAATGCCTCCACCTTCGTAACTCCTCGACACATGGCAGTACTGGTATGCGGCAAGTAATGGCTTGTTCAGTAGACTCTCCTCTACAGTTTATTTATTTACTTTATTTATTTATCGCTTTTCTCAGCCCTCAGGTGACTCAAAGCGGTGAACACCATCGATACAAAACATCAAGAGACAAGTATGGGGCAATTAAAAACAATTGTAACATAAATCATTAAACATCAGTATAACAATCATTAGCGCCTCAACAGTAAAATCAGAATCCAGTCTCATCATCCATTATTCCGTATTCCTATGTCCAATTACACTGTTTAATCAAATGCTTGTTCGAACAACCAGGTCTTCACTTTCCTCCGATATCTACAGGCAGGGCGTTCCACAGCCGAGGGGGCCACCACTGAGAAGGCCCTGTCTCTCGTTCCTGTCAAGCGCACCTGTGATGCAGGCAGGACAGTGAGAAGGGCCTCCCCAGATGATCTTAGTGTCTTAGTCGGTTCATAGGAGGAGATGCATTCGGAGAGGTAAGTAGGGCCAGGACCATTTAGGGCTTTATAGGCTAACGCCAGCACTTTGAATTGTGCCCGGTAGCAAACTGGCAGCCAGTGGAGCTGGCGCAACAGAGGAGTTGTATGCTCCCTGAGTGCCGCTCCTGTTAGCAACCTGGCTGCCGAATGCTGGACCATTTGAAGCTTCCGAGCAGTCTTCAAAGGCAACCCCACAGTTCCATTTTGGCGGAAAGCCTTAGCATTGAACAGTTGTGTTGTTAAAGTGCGAAGTATGGAATCCTGCACAGATGGTTGGCCAATGCGACTTAAGCAACGTGCAGTCCTTGAATTCTTGACAACAGAAGGTGTCAACCCAAAGGAGATCATCAGAGAATGCAAGCTGTTTATGGAGATTGTGGCGCAGCTGGCTAGGTGTCAGCTGCATTAAGATCACTATTGACCAAAAGGTCATGAGTTCGAAGCTAGCCTGGGTTGGAGTGAGCTTCCGGCCAAATTGTGTATCTTGTTGCGGACCTTTGCAACCCGAAAGACAGTTGCATCTGTCAAGTAGGAAATTTAGGTACCACCTATGTTTGGAGAGGCTAATTTAACAAATTTATGAGGCCATAAAAAATCTCCACAAAAGCATGCGGAAATGTGGAAAGTACTTCATCAGTGTCGCAGATGGATGGTGAAGCGACAGCTCCCCTGGTGGCCAGAAAATTGGAATGTTAAATAGCCTCTGACTGTCTGTCTATATGTGTTGTGTGTCTATGGCATTGAATGTTTGCCATTTATGTGTACCTTGTAATCCGCCCTGAGTACCCTGCGGGTTGAGAAGGGAGGAATATAAATACTGTAAATAATAATAATAATAATAATAATAATAATAATAATAATAATAATGTTGATGTGAGTACTGTGCGTCGTTGAGCAAGTAAGTTTAAAGTTGTTGAGGTGGGAACATCTGACTTGCGTGACAAACAAATAGTTGGATATCCTGTGACAGCAACCACTGAGTTTCACAAGCAAAAGGTTGATAGATTGATTCAGGACAATCGTTGTATCACTCAGAGAGAAATTTCAAGCATAATTGGCATTTCACAAGAACATGTGGGTTCTTTGTTTTGCTTGGCTATCGGAAAATCTATGCACGATGGGTACCCAGGATGGCGATGCCTGAAATGAAAGTGCACAGACTTGAAACTTCGGAGACTGGATCTCACCACCGTACGACATCCTCCGTACAGTCCAGATTTAGCACCGTCTGACTTCCATCTGTTCCCGATAATGAAAGAAGATCTGTGAGGACATCATTATGCTTCTGATGAAGACGTTGAGAGAACTGTGAGACGCTGGTTGCGGAAACAGAGTGTTGACTTCTTCCGTGACGGCTTCAGAAAACTTGCTCATTGTTCTAGATCTAGGGAAGTAATGCTACCCCTCTATTCCGCTTTGGTTAGACCACACCTGGAATATTGTGTCCAATTCTGGGCACCACAATTCGAGAGAGATATTGACAAGCTGGAATGTGTCCAGAGGAGGGCGACTAAAATGATCAAGTGTCTGGAGAACAAGCCCTATGAGGAGTGGCTTAAGGAGCTGGGCATGTTTAGCCTGAAGAAGAGAAGGCTGAGAGGAGACATGAGAGCCATGTATAAATATGTGAGAGGAAGCCACAGGGAGGAGGGAGCAAGCTTGTTTTCTGCTTCCCTGGAGACTTGGACGCGGAACAATGGCTTCAAACTACAAGGGAGCAGATTCTATCTGACATGAGGAAGAACTTCCTGACTGTGAGAGCTGTTCAGCAGTGGAACTGTCTGCCCCAGAGTGTGGTGGAGGCTCCTTCTTTGGAAGCTTTTAAACAGAGGCTGGACGGCCATCTGTTAGGGGTGCTTTGAATGCAATGTTCCTGCTTCTTGGCAGAATGGGGTTGGACTGGATGGCCCAGGAGGTCTCTTCCAACTCTTTGATTCTATGATTCTATGATCTTCAGCCTTCTCTGTCAAAGGGGCTCCTAAGACCATCAGAAATATATGTTTTCTCATGGTCTTTGGCGACTCCTCTGACACCCCCTTGTGACCCCCTCAGGGGTCCTGATCCCCAGGTTGAGAAACATTGGTTTAGATGGTAGAATTTAGTGCTGGGCTTGGGAACATGTGACTTCTGTCACTGGACTCCAGATTGCTATCAACCTCCTGCTGTGGGGTGGAATTAATAATGCTCCCACTGTCTTGTAGGAAGAAGAGCTTCTTTAATTTGGGTGGCTCATGCTTTGACTCTCTCCTCCAGCACTCTATGTTTGCATTTGCATGAATATGTTCCTTGGGCCCATTATTGGCAGAAATAATTGCTTGTTGGTCATGTAACGGTTGGTCATGTAACTCTCTCCGTGTCATGTGTGCCCACTTGATTTTCTCTGTCCTCTTCTGCGGCCTCCCTGGAAGCGTTATGTACCAGTTGGGGAAAACATGCTCCACTTTATGTGGTTGTTGTTGTGTGCCTTCAAGTCATTTCCAACTTGTGACAACCCTATCACAGGGTATTCTTGGCAGGGATTCTTCAAAGGAGGTTTGCCGTTGCTTTCCTTTGACTTGCAGAAGTCCACCCCATAGATTTCCGTAGCTGAGCAGGGATTCAAACTTTGGTCTCCAAGTGTCTTGGTTCAGTGCTGAAACCACCACACAATACCTGCTACTTCATTTTAGGTATGCAACACTATTTCCTATACTTTTGTGTTGCACTCATATAGCACACAAAGTTTTAGGTACGAGGGTTGAATGAAAAGTAATGCCTCCACCTTCATTACTTGGGTTTGGATGGGAATATTTTAATAAATCAAACACAGAAATAATCCTTAGAGTGTGCTCTATTCACTTTTCCACATAATCACCAGATAATTGGATACATTTCTGCCAACATAGAATCATAGAATCAAAGAGAGATATTGACAAGCTGGAATGTGTCCAGAGGAGGGCGACTAAAATGATCAAGGGTCTGGAGAACAAGCCCTATGAGGAGCGGCTTAGGGAACTGGGCATGTTTAGCCTGAAGAAGAGATGGCTGAGAGGAGATATGATAGCCATGTATAAATATGTGAGAGGAAGCCACAGGGAGGAGGGAGCAAACTTGTTTTCTGCTTCCTTGGAGACTAGGACGCGGAACAATGGCTTCAAACTACAAGAGAGGAGATTCCATCTGAACATGAGGAAGAACTTCCTGACTGTGAGAGCCATTCAGCAGTGGAACTCTCTGCCCCGGAGTGTGGTGGAAGCTCCTTCTTTGGAAGCTTTTAAGCAGAGGCTGGATGGCCATCTGTCAGGGGTGATTTGAATGCAATATTCCTGCTTCTTGGCAGGGGGTTGGACTGGATGGCCCATGAGGTCTCTTCCAACTCTTTGATTCTATGATTCTATGAAAGAGTTGGAAGAGACCCCACTGTAATACTATTTATTTCTCTTCCTGTCAACTAAGGTGTGGAACAACTAATAACACGTAACAATAGTTAAAAGACCACACAATACACATTCAAATCTAGGAATAAATACTTTAAAACCACAATTTAAAAGCAATCTCCATAGTCCTGCCAGAAGACACTGGTCTTTACTACTGATTGAAATTCAGATAGTGTCTGGAGATGACAAATCTCTTCCGGCAGGCCATTCCATAGTCTGGGAGAAGTAGAAGAAAACTCTTCTTAACAGTCAGTCCAGTTTTGGATGACAGAAGCAGATGTCTCCAGAAAAGACTGGGAAAGGATTATGGAAACTTGCCAGGGGCTTGATACTTTTATTGCTCTGACTGCATTTCTGTGTACGAACCCACATGATCTCTTCGATCATCTGGAGAGGCCCTGCTCTCGCTCCCACCTCCCTCGCAGGCGTGATTGGTGGGAGTGAGGGAGAAGGCCTTCTCCATGGTGGCCCCCGACTCTGGAACTCACTCCCCAAGGATACTAGACAAGCCCCCACATTGGCAGTCTTTAGGAGGAGCCTGAAAACGTGGCTGTTCCAGTGTGCCTTCCCTGAATAAAGGAAACAATCCCCTGCAAAATATCCTGAGAAGCAATTTAATTACCTGTTGGGTTGCTCTCTACTTTTGGTTTGAAACCCTCCTACTAGATACATAGAATCATAGAATCAAAGAGTTGGAAGAGACCTCATGGGCCATCCAGTCCAACCCCATTCTGCCAAGAAGCAGGAATATTGCATTCAAATCACCCCTGACAGATGGCCATCCAGCCTCTGTTTAAAAGCTTCCAAAGAAGGAGCCTCCACCACACTCCGGGGCAGAGAGTTCCACTGCTGAACAGCTCTCACAGTCAGGAAGTTCTTCCTCATGTCAGATGGAATCTGCTCCCTTGTAGTTTGAAGCCATTGTTCCATGTCCAAGTCTCCAGGGAAGCAGAAAACAAGCTTGCTCCCTCCTCCCTGTGGCTTCCTCTCACATATTTATACATGGTTATCATATCTCCTCTCAGCCTTCTCTTCTTCAGGCTAAACATGCCCAGCTCCTTAAGCTGCTCCTCATAGGGCTTGTTCTCCAGACCTTTTATCATTTTAGTTGCTCTCCTCTGGACACATTCCAGCTTGTCAATATCTCTCTTGAATTGTGGTGCTGTTCATGTCCAGCATTTATTTTTAAAGTTTTAACTATTACATCTGGCCCGGCCATAGGTTTTTTAATTCTTGTGTGTTATTGTCTACGTGTGAGTTATACTAATTGCATTGTTTATTTTGCTTATTGCTTGTTGCTTTTACTGATGTGTTTATTATTTATTTATTTTTATTTATCTATTTATTTATTTATAGCTTTTATATTCCGCCCTTCTCACTCCGCAGGGGACTCAGAGTGGATTACAGTGTACACATATATGGCAAACATTCAATGCCAATTTTTGACATACAAACATATACAGACATACACAGAGGCTATTTAACTTTTTCTAGCCGCCAGGGGAGCTGTCGCTTTCATCGTCCATCTGCGACGCTGATGAAGCACTTCCGCATTCCCCGAATGCTTCCCCGCTGGAATGCTTTGCTGGAGTCTTCTTTATGGCCTTATAAATCAGTTAATTTAGCCTCCCCACACTTTAAGGTGGTACCTTATTTTCCTACTTGACAGATGCAACTGTCTTTCGGGTTGCAAAGGTCGACAACAGGCTAAACACAATTGTTGGGAAACCCACTCCAACCCAGGCTGGCTGGTCAGAGTGATGTTAATGCAGCTGACACTCAGCCAGCTGCACCACAATCCTGGTGTTGTTGGGCTTGGCCTCATGTAAGCCGCTCCGAGTCCCTTGGGGAGATGGTGATAGGGTATAAATAAAGTTATTATTATTATTATTATTATTATTATTATTATTATTATTATTATTTGCGGATGAGACACGGAAACTAACATAGACGCTTGCCTAAACCCATTGACCAAATTATGGCAGAAGGGAAAATGGTGATTCATAATTTTGGGGTATTCTCCCTTCCTCCGCTAACCCCCAAGCCTTCTCAAAACTCCATTCCCACCAAATAAAAAGCCATGGTTTGCAAACCTGTGAATTTACGCAGCATCTCCGTGCAGGTCTCTGCCACAGTTTCGTCGTCGTACTTCTCCATGATCAGGGCCTCTTCCCCGCAGATCCAGCCGCTCAGCACATGGCCATAGCGCTCCGGCGGGTAGAGGACGTCAAAGCTGCAGATCTTCTTGTACCAGAGCTCCTCCGGGTATGTGAGGCTCTCTGCCTCTGCTTCATCTTCCCAAACGAACTGGATGCTGTTGCACTCAGGGCTCCAGAAGGGCTCCTCAAACTCCAGGAAGATCTTGTCGGTGGTGCTAATGCCCAGCTTCTGGATGGCCAGGACCTTCTCCTCCGGCAGCCGTGGGGAGAACAAGTGCTCGTGGTGCTTCTTCAGGACCCCCAAGGACACCGTCACAATGACGTGGTCGGCCAGGATGAACTCGCAGTCCTCACACTCCAGGAGGACGTGGTACCCGGCTTCTTCCTCCATGCGGTCGCTGTTGTGGTCGGCCACGGGCTCAATCTCCTTGCTGATGGACTGGTTCCAGTGGATGCACTTGACCGGCTTGTTCAGCTGGATGACCGCCTCGGGGATGGAGCAGGACAGGATCTCCACAATCTTGATGAAGCCACATGGGATGATGTGGTGGGCTCCAGGGATCTCGGTCCACTCCCCAAATTCGCTGAGTGAGACTTCATCCATGCTGTGGGAGCTGCTCTCGCAACTTTCCACCTGGGGCAAAAGAGTCACAGAACATCATGGTGGCCGTGGCATAAAATAACAACTAAAAATTCAACTGTTTGGTGATCTGTTTTAGTGAAAGTATCTGATGTTCCCCCATGGCCTGCATTGTTTGGGGAGTTCTATTTTTTGTGTTGTGCTGTAACTTTAATATTACATGCCCGGCACCAACAACCAGCAAAATAAATACATTCTTATTTGTTTAGAAGAGTCTTTCCCAAACTCCTTCTCCCAGTGTTTGGGACTTCAGCTCCCAGAATTGTTGATTGTTGTCTGATGCAGCTGAGGCTTCTGAGAGTTGACATCCAAAACATTTAGATGACCGGGAGTTTTGGAATCACTAATTTGGAATAAAACTTAAGCCTAAACTAGCTACACCACTTAAGCGGGGAGGTATTTTACGGCACCATAAAAAAGGAAATACCAGAAAATGCCAGTGATCAAAGGAAGGAGGAAATCTGTGATCAAGGGCTCTTTGTCATAGAGGATGTAGCGACAATACCCCCCTTTGGCTGGAACTGAGTTCAACCTCCAGGATGCCGAAGTTGGGGAATAAATGCCAACATATACCTCTATCTGTTGTCTGCCCTGTCTGCTTAATGGCATTTAATGTTTGCCGTGTATGTGTTCTGTGATCCACCCTGAGTCCTCTTCTGGGTGAGAAGGGTGGAATATAAATGCTGTAAATAAATATCTCTTCGATCATCTGGAGAGGCCCTTCTTGTGCTCCCACCTGTATCACAGGCACAATTGGTGAGGACGAGGGAGAGGGCCGTCTTGACTCTGGAACTCGTCCTGGTGTCCCCTCGATGCTGGAACTCGCTCCTCAAGGACATCAGACATGCCCCAACTCTAGCAGTCTTTAGAAGGAGCCTGAAAACGTGGTTGTTCCAGTGTGCCTTCCCAGAATAGGGAAATACCCTCAGCAATATGTCCCTAAATGCACTTTATTAGGATTGTCTGCGTGCCCCATCTCTACCTGAAAACTCTATCCCAGTTATATCCTACCTTGTCCATGGCCAGCATTATTTTTTAAATTTTATATTATTACATTTGGCCCAGCCATGGGTTTTCAATGCTTGTTGTTATTGTTACTGTCTATTGTTTACTTTTGTTTATGAGATTTATTTTAATTGTTGTATTGATTGTTTCCTTACAACAGAGAGTAAACAATCAGGCACATCAAATCACCTCTCAACAAAAGATTCCCCCCAGGCACTTCCAAGCCATTAAATGCTAATCAAGGTGGTCAGTTGAAACATTCGCACCTAGTCCCAGCAGACAAGAGTCCTTTGTCCCACCCTGGTCATTCCACAGATAAACCAATTTTGCTACTTCCAACAGACCTCACTACCTCTGAGGATGCTTGCCATAGATGCAGGCGAAACGTCAGGAGAAAATGCCTCTAAGCCATGGCCATATAGCCCGAAAAAACAACCCACTGTTTCCTTATTGCTTTTAATGTTGATGTACTTTGGGCTCGGCCTCATGTAAGCCGCACCGAGTCCCTTGGGGAGATGGTAGTGGGGTTTAAATAAAGTATTATTATTATTATTATTATTATTATTATTAAATAATACATAAATTTCCCTGGCTGAGTGGGAATCTGAACCCTAGCCTCCAATGCTGGAACAAAACTGGTCTGGAAGAAAAGTACTCAAAGCAATAGCGCATTTGACCTCCTTGCCAGGCCAAAGACATTACTCAACTTTACAGCCTCCCAAACACCAAGAGATGGTAATGCTGCCTTACCTTAAGGTACTGCTGGATCATGGCAAGCTTCAGCCTCCTGATCGCCTCTGAGTCATCCGGATCCTCCTTGATGCGCTTGCGCACGACATCTCGCGTGAAGACACCCACGCTGTTCTTGCTCTCAGCATTGACTGGTTTACCACTCTGGAAGAACTCCTGAGTCAGGTTATAGACCTGCCCCGGGACAAGGAGCGGGAGCAAACAAATAAGGGGTTAACAATCCAGAGACTCAAGCATCATACAATCATAGAATCAAAGAGTTGGAAGAGACCTCATGGGCCATCCAGTCCAACCCCATTCTGCCAAGAAGCAGGAATATTGCATTCAAATCACCCCTGACAGATGGCCATCCAGCCTCTGTTTAAAAGCTTCCAAAGAAGGAGCATCCACCACACTCCGGGGCAGAGAGTTCCACTGCTGAACAAATTTCTGGGCGCAATCACATTTTTATCCCCACCCCACTTCCCAAATATAGCTACCCCATTCCCACACATCCCATCTTGATGAGGCCAAAATCCCAACTAATGGAAATATTCAAAAGCTGCTCCAGCCTGGCCTCAGTGTAAAGCCGCTCAGCTGCCATAAGCAGCTTGCAACTGTAAGCAGATCACACATTCACAAGACGAACAAAACCGCACTAAAACCCAGTTAGTCAATGGGAAGAGGTGAAATTAGCCATTTTTATTGTTCTTCCTGCTGCTTTTGTGCAGAATGCCTAATTTTTAAATCTAGCATGTGGGTGTGAACTTGTACTTCCAAAGCCCCAAGGAAGGGAGGGAGACCCTGAATCAACTGCATAACCTGGCATTAAGCACATTATAAGAAGCTCTAGGCCAGTGTTTCTCAACCTTTCTATTGCCGCGACCCCTTAATACAGTTCGTCATGTTGTGGTGACCCCGCAACCATAAAATTATTTTTGTTGCTACTTCATAACTGTCATTTTGCTACTGTTATGAATCGTAATGTAACTATCTGATAAGCAGGATGTGTTTTCATTCATCCAATTATGGCTGACCAGGGATTTGAACCCTAGTCTCCAGAGTCATAGTCTAACATTATGCTGGATTCATAACCACATAACCCCCAGTGGCACAATGGGTTAACCCTTGTGCTGGCAGGACTGAAGACTGACAGGTCACAGTTTCGAATCTGGGGAGAGCGTGAATGAGCTCCCTCTGTCAGCTCCAGCTCCCCATGTGGGGACATCAGAGAAGCCTCCCACAAGGATGGTAAAACATCTGGACGTCCTCTGGGCAATGTCCTTGCAGATGGCTAATTTTCTCACACCAGAAGTGACTTGCAGTTTCTCAAGTCGCTCCTGACACAAATAAAAATCCCACTAAAATTATAGGATCCTCAAATTTTTTAAGGTGGCAACCCAAGTTCCTTCATACATTTGGTTGTCCTTTGTCATGGAATGGATATATTCATTTCAGAGGTCAGTGAATGAAAATTACAATTATGTAAACATTGGGTTGTTGTAGGTTTTTTCGGGATATATGGCCATGTTCTAGAGGCATTCTCTCTTAACGTTGTGTTTCCTCATCAGTTTCCCTATGAGGTCAGTGGTTCCCTTGATGTATGGCAAGAACACTTTTCCTCTGGGTGGATCTTCATCTTTACTCTCATGACCCGAGAACAAGCCACGAGAGTCAAGACAAAGATCCACCCAGAGGAAAAGTGTTCTTGCCATACATCAAGGGAACCACTGACCGCATAGGGAAGCTGATGAGGAAACACAACATACAAACTATCTACAGACCCACCAAGAAAATCCAACAACTGCTACGTTCAGCAAAGGACAAGCAGCATTGCCCAGACACGAATCAAGGAACAGGAAAGGCACTGCAGACTATTTCAACCAGAGAAGTCAGTCATAGCAGAGCACCTGAGGAACCAACCTGGACACAGCATATTATTGGAGAACACAGAAATGCTGGACCACTCTCACAACCACTGTGTCAGACTACACAGAAAGGCCACTGAAATCCACAAGCATGTGGACAATTTCAACAGAAAGGAGGAAACCGTGAAAATGAACAAAATCTGGCTACCAGTATTTAAAAACCTCTAATATTACAACAATAAAACAACAGAGAGGAAACAATCAAGGATATCTAATCACCTCTCAACAAAAGATTGCCCCAGGCACTGCCAGGCCATCAAATGCTAATCAAGGTGGTCAGTTGAAACATTCACACCTAGCTCCAACAGACAGGAGTTCTTTGTCCCACCCTGGTCATTCCACAGATAGATAAACCCATTTTCTTAGTTCCAACAGACCTCACTACCTCTGAGGATGTTTGCCATAGATGTAGGCGAAATGTCAGGAGAGAATGCCTCTAGAACATGGCCATATAGCCCGAAAAAACCTACAACAACCCAGTGATTCTGGCCATGAAAGCCTTCGACAATGCATATGTAAACATCTCCCATCACCTAAATGATAAACTGTACATCTTGACTACAATTCAAACATTGAATCAGACAGATCTACTCTAGTTAAGGCTAACAACTAGGATTCAAGTCATGTAGTTACACATTCTGGGTGGTGGATATAACAGTGCCTTCAATGCACCACTTCATTTAGTGGGATTCCAGAAAACAGCCACTGTGCATTAGTCATAATGGTGCCATGGCATACTGATCCATAAACCACTGGTTGCACAGGGCTGGAAAGTGCTATAGAAAACACAATAACAACCGCTGCCTAATTATAATGGGTAGAGAACAAGAGCAACAGGTGTGGGATCTTCGGAGCCATCCAAATACACACCTCGTTGTATAAATCACTGAATTCTTCAACCACATCTTTCGGGATCCTTTGACCACTGTTGGTGAGGTGATATGCCACCCCATTTTTGGAGTATAGGCTGATACGGCCCACACTCCTTTCGTCATCTCGCGTCTCTTCGAGTAAACCATTATCTTCTGCTAGATGATAGACTGGGTTTCCATTGGAACCATGGATCCACGTGGCTCCCAGTTCAAAAGTCGCGTTTTCTGCAATGAGAAACCGAGAACATGTCAGTCCGGAGGAGGAGGAGGAGGAAGAAGAAGATGAGGTTGGCCTTTGGAAGAAGAACAAACGGAAGAATGGCGGAATTGAACTACACTGGGATTAAATGAAAGGATGGGGATGGTGAGACCTCATTTCTCCATCTTAGAAATTTATAATTACTGGAAATGTCAAGCCTTTGGAGGAGAAATTATTTTTCTGGGTTAGGGGAAGAAACAATTGGGTGAGGAAGTAACAAAAATATAATATTACCCCCCCCCCCCTTTTACACACTGAAAGCCATTTTATTATTTTAGGAACACAAAATGCACTATATAGAATTTATTTTGGCATAAAATTATGTTTGATATTCTCCTACACGTCAGAATAAAATTTAGTAACATAAGAGTTAAACGAGACCTCATGGGCCATCCAGTCCAACCCCCTGTCAAGAAGCAGGAAAATTGCATTCAAAGCACCCCCAACAGATGGCCATCCAGCCTCTGCTTAAAAGCCTTCAAAGAAGAAGCCTCCACCACACTCTGGGGCAGGGAGTTCCACTGCTGAACAGCTCTCACAGTTAAGAAGTTCTTCCTAATGTTCAGGTGGAAACTAGATCTTTCACAAGGTCTGGTTACCACCTCCAAGACTCTGCCAAGGTGTTTATTTAGCTATTACCTGGGTGGCCCAGAGGCCAGTTAGTGGCCATGAAAAGGAGTCCTGCCATAGTGTCGTCACTGTGAATTCACGGCAACAAAGCAATGGCAAATCACTCATTTGAGTGAAGATGTAAAGAAGAATATCATGGTCATAGATGCTCCTGTTGACCAATTGACTTATTCCCTTCTGGACTTTCTTCTACTCACTGAGTAAAGCAAACTGCTGATAGATTCCAGCCACCCGTACCTTTGAGAAACGCATTAGCCTTCAAAGCAGATGAGGGTACAACATCAAAGTTCAAGCTTAATCACATCCTTTAAGGATACTCAAAGATACTCAAAACCAGACTAAAAGGTTGCTCTGAAGTTAGGAAACTGGATTGCCTCTACGTCGGGCTCCACTATAACTGATACTAAGTGCAGCACTTGTGTGTGTGCTGCTTTAATTGCAGGCTATTATGAACTATTTCCACTGTGCCTATTCTTTTTTCCTTCCTCAGAACTGGAAGATCTGTATTTCTATGGGAAAACAGGAAAAAGCAAAAGGAAATACTGCCAGGCAGAAGGAGGTGCTGTAACTGCTTACAAACAAGGGATATCTTGGGAGACCAATATTCCCATTGCATCCAAAGCAGAAATAACGTGACATTTCATGCTTATGAAAGGGTGGCATTTGGAGTGAAATGCTCTCTAAACAATCCTTGTTGAAATAAACAGAAACTGTGCAAGAACTATGTGGATCAGATCTACCTGGATCATCCTACTTTTATTTATAATAAGAAATCAGAACACAAATAAGATTTGGAAAAGTGAGCACAAAAGAATTAGAAAATGTAAGTACCTAACATCTCATTTGGGGTTTAAAAATCCAAGAACAATCCAAAGATTCATAGATTCATAGAGTTGGAAGAGACTTCATGGGCCATCCAGTCCAGCCCCCTGCCAAGAAGCAAGAAAATCACATTCAAGGCACCCCTGACAGATGGCCATCCAGCCTCTGTTTAAAAGCTTCCAAAGAAGGAGCCTCTACCACATTCTGGCACAGAGAGAACGGCTCTCATGTGAACGGCTCTCATGTGAAAAGGATCTAGGCAGGGTTCTAGTTGATTATAAGCTAACCATGAGTCAACAGTGTGATGCAGCAGCTAAAAAAGCCAATTTAATTCTGGGCTATTTATTTGTCGTGTCAGGATAACCAGTCAAATTATTTTACATTTCTAACAGAACAAAGCAAACAAACAAACAAAACACAAAGTTTGCAAGCTTGGTAGTTGATTAAATGTCCTTTGAGCAGTATCTGGCCACTTGGAGTGCTTCTGGTGTTGCCGCAAGAAGGTCCTCCATTGTGCATGTGGCAGGGCTCAGGTTGCATTGCAGCAGGTGGTCTGTGGTTTGCTCCTCTCTACACTCGCATGTCGTGGATTCTACTTTGTGGCCCCATTTCTTAAGGTTGGCTCTGCATCTCGTGGTGCTAGAGCGCAGTCTGTTCAGCACCTTCCAAGTCGCCCAGTCTTCTGTGTGCCCGGGGGGGGGGGGGGGGAGTCTCTCATTTGGCATCAGCCATTGGTTGAGGTTCTGGGTTTGAGCCTGCCACTTTTGGACTCTCGCTTGCTGAGGTGTTCCAGCGAGTGAGGTGTTCAGCGAATTCTGGGCTGAATCTGTTGTAGTTCAGCTCATGATTGTGCCTGGTACTCATGTTAATGTGGACACAGGCCATGGGGATTCTGGGCCTGTGAGCCACCATGAGATTTTAAGTCCTAGAATCATAGAATCATAGAGTTGGAAGAGATCTCATGGGTCATCCAGTCCAACCCCATTCGGCCAAAAAGAAGGAAAATTGCATTCAAAGCACCCCTGACAGATGGCCATCCAGCTTCTGTTTAAAAACCTCCAGGGCATCAGAAAACAAGTTTGCTCCCTCCTCTCTATGACTTCCTCTCACATATTTATACATGGCTATCATGTCTCCTTTCAGCCTTCTTTTCTTCAGGCTAAACATACCCAGCTCTTTAAGCCGCTCCTCATGGGGCTTGTTCTCCAGACCCTTGATTATTTTAGGTGCCCTCCTCTGGACATATTCCAGGTTGTCAATAGCTCTCTTCAATTGTGGTGCCCAGAACTGGACACAGTGTGATTCCAGGTGTGATCTAACCAAGGCAGAATAGAGAGATAGGGTGACTTCCCTGGATCTAGACCAGGGGTCCTCAAACTAAGGCTCGGGGGTTAAAAGTTCTAAATAAATAAATAAACAGTAGTGCTAATCTGTTCTGCTTGGGTCAACACTCACCTCGAATGCAGTACATTTCAGTTAAGGACAGGTATTGACTATCTAAAAGGTATCTAGAGAAATATGTCTAAAATAGTCACAGTTGTTATGAGGAATGGCTTCAAGAGCTGTGTGTGCCCAGCCTGGAGATGAAAAGTCTGATATGATAACCATCTTTAACACTCTGAAGAGATGGCATGCAGAAGATGGATCAAACTAATTTTCTGCCATTCAAAAGACAAAGATGTGAACCAATGGATTCAAATTACAGCAAAATAGACTCTACTTAAACGTTAGGAAGAAGTTTGTGCTGTTGCACGCTGGGCCTGTGCATAAGACTGTAGACAGGACATAAATTCTATGTGCCCAACGGGACGGCGGGGCTGCCTCAGATTAAAGGCCTTTGGATTTCCTTAATCAGAGTCTCCAGATTGCTCAAAGGTTCAACGAAGTTCTTTATTAATGAAAACAAACAGGTACTTTAAGGCTTTCTTAATAGTCAATTGGCTCTCTCTCAATCTTGACCACAGGGAACAGGCACTATCTTCATAACTGTAACTAATGGGGAAATCCTTAACTTCTAATCTGGGCAGTCTGTCTTTGCCTCTGTTGGCGTGGAGCCCCTGCACCCGGTACCAACTGCTTCTGGCTTCCGCGACTGACATTTACCAAGCAGAGCTTTGTAGACTTCCAGGGAAAAAAAGAACTCAGGTTTCCGTGATGGCTGACTGAATTCCTTCAGCAAAGGAGCTGTAGGGCTGTATAACCCCAGCCAAGCTGTGGGCTGTATATCTCCCCGGCCAAGCCATAGAAGACGAAGCTTTCTACAGGAGCTCTTGGTATTATGTCCTGCATGAAAGGCTTCTCTGTGTGGACTGAACCCAAAATGGCTCCTATTCCCTCCAAAACCTAAAAGGGGGCGGGACCAGAGAACCTAACGATAATTGAGAGGTGGCTTGCCCTATGATTGCAGCCAAAAGAAGCCACCTACCTGCAGAGTCTTTGAAACTTCAAGGACTACAACAAACATTAAATGCAAAGCAAACAAAATTGGAGCTCTTGGTGCAGTAGTACCTGCACAAAGTTATTTATTGTAGACGGTGGAAAGAATGGCCTCAGTATGAAGGAGACGACAACTCAGGAGAAAATGCTTCTAGAACATGTCCATACAACCCAAAAAACCTACAACAACCCCGTGATTCTGGCATGAAAGCCTTCAACGATACGACAACTCTCTTTCTTTGGAGATCTTTAGATGGCCATCTCCCAGAGCTGGGAGTCAGACTAGATGGTCCTTATGGTCCCTTCCAACTATATGATTCTATGATGTTAAGCCATCACAGCCATGTTACATCCTATGATTCCCAAACCCTCATTCTGTGGCCAAATCTTAGCATTTTCTATATAAAGAGCACAAGCAGGAAACCTTCCACAGGTGTGTTGATCGATGCAACGGCCCCCAAGGGCTTGGAATATGAAGTACTTCCCTCCTGTCTGGCACAATGCGCAGCCAGGGTCTATTTTTGACATTGCGGCTTTGCCGTCTAGGGCCCGTTTCCCGTTCCGAGGGCGCTGCCAAGTCTTTCGCAGCAGCGACGGCAGTTTGCGATTGAAAAGCCGGACGCTGGACTTGTTGGGCTTCCTTTCTCATCCGCTTCCCAGCCAAAGAGCTTGTCGGATGTTCACGTTTTAATTTACTGCTGCATGTTTATCAACTGAGCTGGAGCGGATGATGTCAGGGGTGGGGAAGAGGAGGCAGCTCCGGCACACACACACAAACATACAAACACAACAGAGTTAGCCAAACAGCGTGCAGCCAAAGTAAAGGAAGTTGGCTCATTGCAATGGACAAGAAGTCAATAGCAGCACCATGAAGAGTGTGCAGAGCAGCCTCATCTATTCACAAGACCTGATCCATTATGATTTTGCATCTCTAAAGATCTCAAAAGAAGCAAAGAGTGCATTTACGCTATGGAATTAATGCAGTCTGACACAATTTTTTCAATGACCATAGTTCAAAGCTATGGAATTCTGGGATTTGTCATTTGACAAGGCACCACCTCTCTTTGGGAGGGACCACGGAAGACTTTGTAAGACTACAGATCTTGGTGGTGCAGCAGATTAAACCGCTGGGTTGCTGAACTTGACCAAAAGGCTGGTGGATCAAACGCAGGGAGCAGGGTGAGCTCCTGCTGTTAGGCCCAGCTTCTGCCAACCTAGCAGTTCGAAAACATGCAAATGTGAGTAGATCAATGGGTACCACCTTGATGGGAAGGTAACAACACTCCATGCAGTCATGCTGGCCACATGACCTTGGAGGTGTCTACAGACAACACCGACTCTTCAGTTTAGAAATGGAGATGAGCACCACCCCCAGAGTTGGACAAGACTAGACTTTACCATTACCTTAAGACTACAGCTCCCACGATTCCATAGTACCGAGCCATGGCAGTTAAAATTGAATCAAACTACATTA
This sequence comes from Anolis sagrei, assembly GCF_037176765.1. Taxonomy (NCBI): domain Eukaryota; kingdom Metazoa; phylum Chordata; class Lepidosauria; order Squamata; family Anolidae; genus Anolis; species Anolis sagrei. The sequence goes on along the minus strand of NC_090025.1, from coordinate 8,935,852 downwards.
TTTTTTCAATGTAGGTGCATCCAAGACAGTCCTAAGTTTCAGCCATTCCCTGATAATTCTTCCATAATCTTTAATCCCACATTTCCGGCAGACTCAAGAGTAGAAGAGACAACACTTAATAATAATAATAATAATAATAATAATAATAATAATAATAACTCCAAGAGCTGGATCCAGCAAAAACCGGATTTCACTTCAATTTATATATCCGATTCTCAGTGGAAAATCTGTGTTTGTATGCCTTGGCAGAGGTGTATCTAAATCAGGAACACCACTCCAGGTGGTAGTTTAGGATAGACAGGAGAGTGGTCATCTAAACTGCAATATGAATGCAGTTTGGCACCACTTTAAGTATTATTTACATTTATTTAATTACATTATTTCTATCCCGCCCATATCAGCCCGAAGGCGACTCAGGGCGGCATGTCTAACTACAGAAGTGAGGCACCAAACTTTGGCAGAGACAGCTAAAGACCTTGGGGAACCCATGATTCCATAGCATTCAGCTATGGCAGTTAAAGTAGCATCGAAGTGCATTAATTCCGCAGTTTAGGATGCACTCTTACAATGGTCTCCTTTCCTAAAGGGGTTCCATATAAAGTCAGTTGCACCAAAACCAACCTGAAACACCACACAGACCTCATGAGCATAAAGTGTCATTTTCTGTCAACACATAAATGTGTATACAGCAGAGTCTCGCTTATTCAACATAAACAGACTGGCAGAACGAGTTGGATAAGCAAAACTGTTGGATAATAAGGAGGGATTAAGGAAATGCCTATTAAATGTCAACTTATGTAATCATTTTACAAATTAAGCACCAAAACATCATGTTTTACAACAAATCAACAGAAAAAGCAGTTCAATACATGGTAACGTTATGTATTTACGAATTTAGCACCAAAACATCGCAACGTATTGAAACAGCTGTGGATCCAGGCGGGAGACAGACAGCGTTGGATAATACAGAGCGTTGGATGAGCGAAGTTTGGATAAATGAGACTCTACTGTTTATGTAAAGAGAGGCCAGGAGTCTAAAGGAAGCCAAAAGGCCAAGCAATGAAGGAGGTCCAGTCTCTGACCTTTCCCCACAAAGCTCAATTAGACATTTGGCCTTTTCACCCCGCTGTTTGCAGGTGCTGCGCCCATACACACAACCCATCGCCATAAATTTCCCTGCCAAGGAAAGAGAGCACTGCAGCGCACTGGAAAGGCTGCAGTCCATGAAGGTTCGCACTGTCATAAATCTTTTAGTCTAGTTGAAGAGGTCACAAGGCTCCTTTGTTTGTGTTCTAGCAGACTTCACGCAGCTCCCCTTGCCTGGTATTTGGCTATTTATAGGAACCCAAATGCGGAAGAGAGAGGGGTTTTGTTTTGTTTTGTTTTGAATGATGTGATTCTGGCCAACTCGGGCTTTTGACTTGCCTCCCAAACGGATTGTAACAAGGAGTTCAAGCGTGGAAAACAAAGGCTTCCTCCCGGATTCAACTCCACAACAACCCGCAATGACGTTTGTGCACTGAGATGTGCAAAGCAAAACAATCACACGTTGCAATGACAAAGGTACAAGTCCCAAGGCACATCTTGAGATATTTGGTGTGTAGGAAAGTTGGCTATTGATGTAACAAACCCAGTATTTTGGTTTCCAAAATTACATTTGCCTAAACCTTTAGATGTTATTTTAATATTTCCAGGTCAAATCCATGGTTCTAGACTCCATGGAGATGGAAGGCAAATTGCAATGGTTTAATCTTAATTTTGTATGTTTTTAACTACAGTAAGTACTTGCTAGGGTATAGGGTGTAGGAAAAGTAAAAGTGGAAAAGTTTTTAGAAGTTTTATTTTACCCAGGAGAACCTCTAGCACAGTGGTTCTCAACCTGGGGTCCCCAGATGTTTTTGGCCTTCAACTCCCAGAAATCCTAACAGCTGGTAAACTGGCTGGGATTTCTGGGAGTTGTAGGCCAAAAACATCTGGGGGCCCCAGGTTGAGAACCACATATCTCTATGGTCATCTTCTATGTTGACCATACAAAGAAGACATCTCTAGATATCTCTAGAACAGGCATGGGCAAACTTGGGTTTTCCAGGTGTTTTGGGCTTCAACTCCTACCACTGTTATGAATTGTGGGAGTTGAAGTCCAAAACACCTGGAAAACCCAAGTTTGCCCATGCCTGATCTAGATCCTCTAGCACAACGCTGCTATAGACAACTGAAGAACCTACAAATCCTTACAAAAATGTTCTCTCTGAAAATACTTAGTGTTTTAATGTGACCCTATGGTTAGTGGCCAGGAGAGTGACCATAGATTCTTGCTGCAAGATATACAGCTTTCTAGAGAGAACATTTAGAATCTGTTGGGGAATCTGAGTGGTTAGGCCAGTGGTTCTCAACCTGTGGGTCCCCAGGTGTTTTGGCCTACAACTCCCAGAAATCCCAGCCAGTTTACTAGTTGTTAGGATTTCTGGGAGTTAAAGGCCAAAACATCTGGGGACCCAAAGGTTGAGAACCACTGTGTTAGGCTCAGTTGGGGTGATTCCACCATAAATATAGCAGAGCACCAGAAGTAAACTTCATAGCCAGTAGAAACTTACATGTGGTGAAACTGGGATAAGCTTCTATTCTTAGGATGGCACAAGATTGCAGAGTCAGAACTTTAGGTTCAAACTTATATATTGAAGTAAAATAAATACATAAAAAGCCCATGCAGCTACATTTTGCCTAGAGAGGCAAAATATGCATCTGTTGTGGCTGAGCTATTTTCTGACGATGAGGATGATGGGATTCCTGCTGGGTTTCAGCTTCCTGGCTCTTTGTCTGTGCCTCAAATCACTGAGCCTGCTTCTGAGGCTCCCACAGACAGTGCAGTGTCAACACAGCCGTTTTCACCAGAAAGGAATTTTAACGAAGGAGATAGCGAGCAGGTGCCTTCCCACGCTGATACCGGAAGTATAGATAGTGACTTGACCCGAGAAGCTCGCCTTGATCTCCAGGTCAGGCGGAGTTCGCGTCTGGCCAGCAGACAAGAAGCCAGTTCGGTGAAAGGTTGTCGCAATGCTTTTATGATGCTGAGATCCTAATGTTTTGATGTGAGAAAGATATTTAGGCCTCTTGGAAACTCTGTAAAAATGTCAGTTCAATGTAGCTTACTAGCCTGAAAGCTTCATGGAATAATCTTGGCCTGGAAAGCAGTACGCTTGGGATTTCTTGCATTGTAATTCGTGGGGCAATTGTTTCATTGCTTGTACCTGGGACACTGGTTTGAACTTTGCCAATAGGATTATGTCTCCTGTTTTTGCCTGAAGATCTTTGGGACTATATTCTGCTTTTAACCTTAATCTTTGGAATTTTGCAAAGCTTATTCTTTATGTTGACTTGGATTTTCCCCTCAATAGACTATAAAACTCTTGTGTGGTGGTGTTTGGCAGCAAGGTGAAGCTTACTCTGAAGTGCAACAGCATCCTCATAGGTAGAAAGAAAAGCGGAGGAAAAATGACAAATGGCCACATGGCCAGCCCAGGGCAATAACAATACCATTAAAAAGGAAATTCCCTCACAGAGATTCCATTCCTACATCACCAAAGGGGAGGAGACAGTGGCAAGGAGAAAGAGTAAAGACAATGCCCTTTTTGGGAAACATGCATAGGAATGTGGGGGGGGGGGGGGGGAGAGAGAGATCCCTCAATTTAATCCTATCTCTAGTCTAGCTACTCACTGAGGTCTAGAAACTTGATGACAGAAGAGACTTGTGCAATCCAAGGATGAAACCCAACAAAATCAAATCCACAAGAGTTAAAAATGCAAATGTGGGGGGCCCAATGTATATATATTTCTGGTGGAATTTTCTGTCTTTTTGTACACCTCCCTGGGTCCACATAAAGGTGGTATAAATAATAAATAGATATTGCTCAAATTGGAAAGAAAATCCAAAAAAAATCAGTGGATGACCAAATTTTTCTGAAATTTGGGAGAAATTATGCCCTGCATATAATGTCTCATTGTACAAAAAATCAAGGGGATAACTGTTGTTGTTTTTTTAAAAAAATGTTATTTGTAAAAACTTAAAAAAAAAAACCGTGGATGAGCGAAACAGTCTGAAACTTGGGAGGCTTCCAATCGTAAATGTTTCCCAGAAGTTTCCCAAGTTTCACCCTGATAGCCATAAAAATGACAGAGAAACGATCCTCTAACACTCCCCCATTGCCACCAACAGGAAAAACTAACAAAATGATAACACAACTTTGGAAATTTGGATTTGAAATTAAACACTCCCACTTTGAATTTTTTGAAAAACTTTAGAAACAAAACAGGGACCATCTGAATGTCGAAGCAAAATTCAGAATGGATTTCTGCCATTTCGCACACCTCTATCAGACAGACATGCCTTCCTCCACAAAACCCCATTCCATTCTCCATGATTCCAGAGTTATTGCCTCTTGGCTTATACTCTTCCCACAGACAGCTAGCTGACTACTTGTGAGATCTACTCAACTGAAATTCATCAACTCTTGGATAAGAAGAATCCAAGGTTCAATCCATCAAAGTCAAAACAAGTATCAAATGCCCTTACCGAGCTTGACGCTTTGTACTCGTCCTCCGATTCGGTCAGACGCTTCGAGGATAGTCACATCCGTGAAACCGTTGTCCAGGAGAGTTTTCGTTGCATAGAGGCCCGCGAGCCCAGCGCCGATAACTACTATTCGCGGCTGTCGTTTTCTCCGTAGGCCACTACTAAGAGGATCATCCGTGCTGTCTGCAGATATGTCACTACTTTGCATGCCGTCCAAGCTCTCTTTCTAAGGAACCTGCAAAGAAAAAAAGACACCAAAAATGGGTTCACAGTGTTGCTATTCCTTTCTTTGCTCTGTTGTCTCTTCACTACGTCCTCATTCAATGTCCCACTCAAATAAATCCTGGAGAAACTATAGGATGGACAAACTGGGAAATGAGAGTCAAACGGTCTACTTTGGACACTCTGAAAGGGTGACACAAAACCAGCCTGGAATATATACGTTCTTTGACTTGAGCAAGGAGAGACTTGTTGGAGGCCACGAAAGACCTCCGCCCGGTCATCAGAGATGACATTTTGAGAAAACACGCAGAACGTTACTTTTTATAGACCGACACAACCGTCCGAGGTGGCAATTTTGTGGTGAAAAGGGCAGAGAATCCAGACATCGCTCTGGAAAACCTGTCGAGCAAAGGAATGATTTGGCCTCGCTGCTGCTTCTCTGGCAACCGCAAAATGTATATTTCAGGACCTAAAGATAAGGAAATAGGCAGTGGAGACTAAATTTAAAAGCTCGGCAGCTAAACAAGGCAAGTGTGGCCTCTTTGCACATTCTGAAGTTGGGTTTCTCTCGCCCACTATCAAAGCCAAAGCCAAACATAGCAGCCAGGTGGATCTCCGAAGAGTTTGGCAAGGAACAGCTGAGTTGGTGGAAAGCAAAAAGAAGCATACTATGGCTGCGAATAGCTTGGAAATGTACGTATTCTCTTCTTCTTTTTGTGTCATTCCAGTATCTTGGGGTGCATCTACACTGCCAAATTAATGCATTCTGACACTACTGAGTCCCTCCACAGAGGTAGAGAAGATCAGGATATAAAAGTTTTAAATCTATCTATCTATCTATCTATCTATCTATCTATCTATCTATCAATACTCTGTGCATAATGAATAGCTTAAAAACAAAAGAACCAATGAACGAAATCACACCAAATTTGGCAACAAAACGCCTCACAACACAAGGAGTGACCATCACTACAAAAATTATGATTTTGTCATTTGGGAGTTGTAGTTGCTCAGATTTATAGTTCACCTACAATCAAAAAGCATTCTGAACTCCATCGACGATGGAACTGAACCAAACTTGGCACACAGGACTCCCATGACCAACAGAAAATACTGGAAGGGTTTGGTGGGCACTGACCTTGAGTTTTGGAGTTGTAGTTCACCTACATCCAGAGAGCACTGTGGACTCAAACAATGATGGATCTGGACCAAATTTGGCACAAGCACTCAATACGCCCAAATATGAACACAGTTGGCGCTTGGGGGAAATAGACATTGACATTTGGGAGTTGTAGTCACTGGGATTCACAGTTCACATACAATCAAAGAGCATTCTGAACCCCACAAACGACAGAATCGGGGCAAACCTCCAACACAGAACCCCAGTGACCAACAGAAAATACTTAAAGCCATCCATCTCCAACTTCAGGGCAAGAAAACGTAATCAAAGTCCTCCTGACAAAGAGCCACCCAGCCATCGAGATAGATAGATAGATAGATAGATAGATAGATAGATATGATTCACAGAGAGAGAGAGATAGTATCATAGATTTGAAAGAGACCCTTAAAGAAGGACAATGATATGTTGCATGTTCCAGGGTGGGCAAACCAGACACTCTCCACATCAACACTGGCAAAGAAACAGCAAGAAATACTGTTTACCCACAAGCATAAAGAAATTACATATATTAGAAACCAACACTTTCTCATTACTTTATTTTCCAGATCACCAAACTGGGCCACAGCAACGTGTGGCAAGGGACAGCTAGTAAATAAATAAATAAATACTTTAACTGCTATGACTCAATGGCATTGAATCCTGGGAGTTGCAGTTTGGTGAGACAACAGCCGTCTTTGGTAGAAGGCTAAAGACCTTGTAGAACTACAGCTCACATGCTTCCATGGCATTGAGCCATGGCAGTTCAATGGTGACAATCTGCATTCATTCAACAGTGTAGATGCACCCATTGGCACACTGAGACATTTTGCTTTTAAGCATGTTTTCCTCTCTTACGTTTGTCTCCTTGTTTGGATATTACCAGCTTCCAGTGCGGGAAGAAGCAAAGACCACCAGCACTGAAGCGATGGTCCTCCACCATCAACTCCACTGGATTGGCCACGTAGTCCAGATACCCAACCACCGTCTCCCAAAGCAGTTGCTCTACTCCCCACTCAAGAACAGGAAACGTAATGTTGGTGGACAGGAAAAAAGGTTTAAAGATGGGCTTAAAGCCAACCTTAAAAACTGTGGCATAGACACTGAGAACTAGGAAGCCCTTGCCCTTGAGTGCTCTAACTGGAAGTCAACTGTGACCAGCAGTGCTGCAGAATTTGAAGAGGCACGAATGGAGGGCAAGAGGAAGAAACATGCCAAGAGGAAGATGGTGTTATGTGACCGTATCTCTCTCCATGAACCAACCCGGGCCCTTCGATCTTCGGGGGAGGCCCTCCTTTCGCCCCTACCAGTTTCACAAGCTCGTCTTGTGGGCACAAGGGAGAGAGCCTTCTCCTCTGTGGCTCCCCAACTCTGCAACTCATTACCTGGAGAGATCAGGAAAGTCCCTACCCTATAAACCTTTAAAAAAGAAGCTCAAAACCTGGCTCTTCTGCTGCACTTTTGGTGAGTACGGTAGGTGCACAACCTACCGGACCCACCGCCAAGACACTTGGAGGACCATCCTCGGGTTATAAGAGATCTCCTAAGTAAGTAAGGATATCAGTCAGCCTCCATAAAGAACGAACAGTGCTGTTCTTTCAACACAAACCGGAGGGATGACGGACACAAGAAAAGGCTGGGAGTGCAGCAGGAAACAAGGGGTTAAATCCTAGCTCCACCGCTTCCCATATTGGAGACCCACACTTGTTTCTTCATTTGGAAGCACCCACTCATTCATACAATTGCCAATTGTGTGAATGATGCCTTGTCTAGTCTGGTCCTTATATACCGTCTAAGACAATGAGCTCGTTTTTCTCGAACCGAAACAATAACAAGGCAGTTGTATGGTGGCTCTGTCTGCTGAAAATAATGTTCTCTCATTTATTGATTTCAATATGTGTTTGTTACACTAAGTGACTGGGCTGAACTGTGTTTATTAAATAATATGCTGCCCTGTTAAGGGACGATTATTCATTCCTTGTTTTGGCTGCAAGGTTTTACTGAATGCATCACAATCAATATTTACTGGGTCAATGACAGAGATGTCTGGCTTCTTTTCTGTACTGTCGGCCCTCTAAATCAACTGGATCTGAATCTACCCAGCCCTTTAAGCCATTTCTCCTAGGACTTGGTTTCAAAATCTTTGATCATTTTGGTCATTTTTCTCTGGACAATATCCAGCTTGCCGATATCCTTCTTGAACTGTAGAGCCCAGAACTGGACACGGTATTATTCCAGCCAAGATCTAACCAAAGCAGGAGAAAGTGGGACTATGACTTCCTGCAACCTAGATGCTATCCTTACTTATCCAGCTTGTGGTCAACTAAGACTCCTAAATCCCTTTCACATGAACTGTTTTTTATTCAGATGTCACCCAATCCTACATTTGTGCATTTTCTGCCGTTCTCCCTGTTGAAATCCATTTTGTTAGTCTTAGTCCTCTAACCTGTTATGGTCACATTGGAACATGATCCTGTACTCTAGGTTATTAACTCTCCCTCCCAATTTGGTGTCCTCATCCAAGTCATGGATAAAGATGTTGAATAGCACTGGTTCCTTTTGGCACCCTACTGGTCACTTCTGTACAAGGAGGAGGAGGAGGAACTATTGGGAAGCACTGGAAGACTTTTAGCAGGCTCATTCTTCTCCATGGATTCAACTCTATTCAATTCTACTGTGACTGCATGTGCCTACCTAAAACTATCATGGTAAACAACAGCTGCCTCCAGGATATCTTACTGAACATGCACGAAGAGCAAAACAAATTGGGGAAAGCCATCCCTGGATTCATTTTGGAAGAAGCCTTTACGTGGACTCTTTCTAAACACTTTTGTCAACTTGTGCCATGCTTTACCTTCCCATTGGCTTTATCTCATGCATGATTGTTTCTTCATTTTGAACAAAAATTTTGGCTGAAAAATTTTCAACTTGTTTTCTTTTTTTTCTGCTGTAGGGACCTACCCTTGCTCTTTCCATGGAATCTCTGCCTCTGGTGCCAAAGTTCCTTCCAAAGAAGGATGGCCCAAGGACACCATCACTTTGCTTTTGAAATAGCCATGTACTCCAATCAGCCTTGGAAACCATCATTACATAGCTATTGAGTATTGTGACATTTGTAATGACACCTCTGACACCAGACAACAGAATGTTTCCCAACGACTTCAGAGAGCAAAGAAGTCAGGCTGTTTGCAATCGGCATCTACAAGAGAAGGGGAAGTTATCTGTTTTCCTGGGAATTATAATTTCTTACAGCCCTAGCAAAAAGAAACGTTGACTAAGGCTTGAGTAAGGTCTGCAAAGAGCAGCTTAAGAAGGAGTAAAAGAGTGGACTTTTGTTCCAATTGCTTTTTATTCTGTTGTGTTTTGAGCTTTAGATTATGGCTCTGGATACCAGAGTTCGATTCCCTACTTGACCATCAGACGCTGAGTGTGGATTGTGTCCCTTGTGCATCTTCACTTAATTCAAGGGTCCAGGTGCAAAACACCACATTCAACACCTAAAACAATGAATTGGGGGGATGCAGCAAATGGCATCCACTAGTCAGCATCTTTTTGTCACTTTCCTGCATCCAAATAATGCCTGTTGATGTTTTTGGAAAAGGAAGAGGCAGGAGAAAAAACAGCAAAGACAGGTTTCATGTCTTATCCTGCCTCCCAGGTATGGGGTGAAATCAAGGAAACTAAAAGAAAAATATGCCTTTCATCTTCCTCTCTATCCTGTTCTTGCCGAGACATTTCTCAGGCCTCACTTGTTTATGCACAATTTTCAAGAACCACATAAACATATTAAGGAAACCAGGCTGTGGCTGGCAGATGCATCACACTTCTGAATTGCCATTTGTGCAATTTCCTGTTTCAGTTAAATAACAGATCCGGGGCTTGTTTGAAGTCAGCGTTTTTACAGGTTAAGTTAGGGGGAAATGCAAACCAATATAAAGCTTAGAAACAAGATCATCAAAGATTATATGCAGTACCAGGACCAATATCACCTATATGCAGTATCAGGACCAATGTCACCTATCTAAAGGTGCATCAAGGACTACATACAGTACCAGGACCAATGTCACTTATCTAAAGGTGCATCAAGGACTACATCCAGTATCAGGACCAATGATCACCTATTTAAAGTTGCATCAAGGACTATAAACAATACCAGGACTAATGCCACCTATCTAAAGGTGCATCAAGACCTATATACAGTATCAGGACCAATGATCACCTATTTAAAATTGCATCAAGGACTATATACCGTACCAGGACCAATGTCACTTATCTAAAGGTGCATCAAGGACTACATCCAGTATCAGGATCAATGATCAGCTATCTAAAGGACTACATACCGTACCAGGACCAATGTCACTTATTCAAAGGTGCGTCAAGGACTACATCCAGTATCAGGACCAATGATCACCTATTTAAAGTTGCATCAAGGACTATATACCATACCAGGACCAATATCACCTATCCAAAGGTGCATCAAGGACTATATACAGTACCAGGACCAATGTCACCTATCTAAAGTTGAATCGATGACTACATACCGTACCAGGACCAATGTCACCTATCTAAAGGTGCATCAAGGACTATATACATTACCAGGACCAATGATCACCTATCTAAAGTTGCATCAAGGACTACATACCGTACCAGGACCAATGTCACCTATCCAAAGGTGCGTCAAGGACTATATGCAATACCAGGACCAATGTCACCTATCTAAAGGTGCGTCAAGGACTATATGCAATACAAGGACCAATGTCACCTATCCAAAGGTGCGTCAAGGACTATATACAGTACCAGGACCAATGTCACCTATCCAAAGGTGCGTCAAGGACTATATACAGTACCAGGACCAATGTCACCTATCTAAAGGTGCATCAAGGACTATATACAGTATCAGGCCCAATGTCACCTATCTAAAGGTGCATCAAGGACTATATGGAATACCAAGACCAATGCCATCTATCTAAAGGTGCATCAAGGACTATATACCGTACCAGGACCAATGTCACCTATCCAAAGGTGCATCAAGGACTATAGACCATAGCAGGACCAATGCCACTTATCTAAAGGTGCATCTACATTGCAGAATTAATGCAGTTTAACCCCACTTTAATTACCATGGCTCAAAGCTATGGAATCCTGGGAGTTGTTATTATACGTCTATAGCCTTCTCTGTCAAAGAGTTCTGGTGCCTCACCAAACCACAACTCCTATAATTCCATAGCATTGAGCCATAACAGTTAAAATTGGGTCAACATGTATTAATTCCACAGTGTTGATGCACCCTATATTCTTATACAGTAGATTGGTTATTGATTGTGAACAGATAATGTATGTTCATTGTGTCTACATTCATTCATTTCCTGCAACGACAATAGTCATGCCTGCTTTCCCAGCCAGCTGACGTCACTTCTGGACACGTTTCCATTGCCCAAATGCAAACACACCGGGACCTTTGCAGCGACACACACACAGACACATATCCGGCTTGGGCAGGCTGAAGCCGGGAGCAGCAAAATCCGTCATGCCAAGAGTTTTTGTGAAGGGGGGAAATGGAAAAGAGGAAAGTCTCCTCTTGTGATCGACTTCCACACAATTCACCGGACTTTCAGAGGCAACGTTCCCTAGGCAAACAGCATGAGTCCGGGAAAGGACACAGTGTGCTTTCCAAAATGAACCAGAAATACCTGCCGTGGCATGCAGAATTCTCGCCCCTGTCTTTTCTTGCTTGCTTTAATCATTATTTTTACAATGTATTGTCGGAGGCTTTCATGGCCGGAATCACTCAGTTCTTGTGGGTTTTTTCGGGCTATATGGCCATGTTCTAGAGGCATTTCTCCTGACGTTTCGCCTGCATCTATGGCAAGCTTCCTCAGAGGTGAGGTCCTCACCTCTGAGGAAGCTTGCCATAGATGCAGGCGAAACGTCAGGAGAAATGCCTCTAGAACATGGCCATACAGCCCGAAAAAACCCACAAGAACGGATTATTTTTACAAATTTATTTTTACAATTGCATTACAAATGCTCAACTTTTGCTCAGAATGAAATACAACAAATTTACATTATTTCTTCCACCCGCAACTTAACTTTTCCTAGTTGGGTTTAAGACACATCTTCTCAAGACACAGACAATATATAACTTCTTAGACTGCAGCCAGGCTGGTTTGAGATTAGATTAGATTAGCACTTCAGGAAACCAGGGTTTTTCCAGGGTTTAATGTTTACATATTTGTATATTTGAGTTAAACCACTAGAGTTGCTGAACTTGCTGACCGAAAGGTCGGCGGTTTGAATCCAGAGAGCAGGGTGAGCTCCTGCTGTTAGCCCCAGCTTCTGCCAACCCAGCAGTTCAAAAACATACAAATGTGAGTAGATCAATAGGCACCGCTTCTGCGGGAAGGTAACAACGCTCCATGCAGTCATGCTGGCCACATGACCTTGGAGGTGTCTACGGACAATACCGGTTCTTCGGCTTAGAAATGGAGATGAGCATCAGTCTCAGAGTCAGACGCAACTAGACTCAATGTCAAAGGGAAACACCTTTAAAAAAAAGGTAAAGGTAGTCCCATGACATTAAGTCCAGTCAGGTCTGACTCTGGGGTGTGGTGCTCATCTCCATTTCTAAGCTGAAGAGCCAGCGTTGTCCGTAGACACCTCCAAGGTCATGTGGTCGGCATGACTGCATGGAGTGCCGTTACCTTCCCGCCGGAGCGGTACCTATTGATCTACTCACATTTGCATGTTTTCGAACTGCTAGGTTGGCAGAAGCACACCTTTACCTTTACTATATTTTACATTGTATACTAATGCTTTTATGTTAAGCCACTTTGAGTTTCCTTCGGGAGAGCTAAAGCAAGGTATAAAGAAATATAATCATCTTCTATATAAATAAAAATGTAATGTTCATTTGTAGGACTAGCATACCTCAAAAACCACTGGACAAATTGACACCAAATTTTGACACAATACACCTATCAGGCCAATGAGTGACAATCACTCATATAAACACTGAAAAACACAGCAGAAGAGACTTAAAAGAAAAGAAAAAGAAAAAATGCATTACAACACATGTGCAAAACCACATATATACACAAACACACATATATACACATATACACAAACATATACATACACATATATACACACACAAAGCACATATACACAGACTGGACTACAGCAACGCATGGCAGGGGATGGCTAGTAATAATAATAATCCTGTCTTGGCCATGGTCACTCATTGGTCAACCTTGGGCAAGCCACACTCTCTCCGTTTCAAAGGAAAGCAATGTCAACGATCCTCCAAATAAATCTCTGAGCCATAAGAATTGCCTTCAACACATATGACAAATCCAAAGTGATGATGATAGTACCATTAGGCCACATGAAAGGCACAAAATACTTTATTCTTGCTTTCAAAGCTCATAGGTTACTTTATTATGTGAAGAGGACCAAAAAAAAGAAGGAAAAAAGAAAGAAAGAAAACTATGCAGTTAAACATGAGCCAACAATGTGATGTGGCGGCAAAAAAAGCCAATGGGATTTTGGCCTGCATCAATAGGAGCATAGTGTCTAGGTCCAGGGAAGTAATGCTACCCCTCTATTCCGCTTTGGTTAGACCACACCTGGAATATTGTGTCCAATTCTGGGCACCACAATTCAAGAGAGATATTGACAAGCTGGAATGTGTCCAGAGGAGGGCGACTCAAAGGATCAAGGGTCTGGAGAACAAGCCCTATGAGGAGCGGCTTAAGGAGCTGGGCATGTTTAGCCTGAAGAAGAGAAGGCTGAGAGGAGATATGATAGCCATGTATAAATATGTGAGAGGAAGTCAGAGGGAGGAGGGAGCAAGCTTGTTTTCTGCTTCCCTGGAGACTAGGACGCAATGGAACAATGGCTTCAAACTACAAGAGAGGAGATTCCATCTGAACACGAGGAAGAACTTCCTGACTGTGGGAGCCGTTCAGCAGTGGAACTCTCTGCCCCGGAGTGTGGTGGAGGCACCCTCTTTGGAAGCTTTTAAACAGAGGCTGGATGGCCATCTGTCAGGGGTGATTTGAATGCAACATTCCTGCTTCTTGGCAGGGGGTTGGACTGGATGGCCCATGAGGTCTCTTCCAACTCTTTGATTCTATGATTCTATGATTCTATGCTACAGTCACGGTATCAACATTTTTGCCTTGAGGTTGTAGAGAGGAAAGGTCTGTGTAGATAAAAAGACCAGACAGACACAACCCACGTGAACTATCTAAGATCCAAATCACTATAAAACAAAAGGGAATCTCTTTTTTCCCATCTTTATTTGAGGTCACAAAGCACACAGATAGTCCTTTGAGAACTGGATCTGCCTAGATTCACTATCAGATCCCAGAAAATGCAGCTCAGCATCAAAAAAGATGTCACAAAGGCTGTGCAGACGTCAAGATGTCTATCGCCTTATGAATTTCACAGGGTTTTTCTTAGGCAACGAATGCCCAGAAGTGGTTTTGCCAGTTCCCTTTTCTGAAATATAACCTACAGCACCAGGAATTCATTGGTGGTCTCCAATCCAAGTACTAACCAGAGCAGACCCTGCTTAGCTTTCCCAAGATACAATAGGAAAGACCACCAGCACTGAAGTGATACTCCTACACCATCAACTTCGCTGGACTGGCCATGTTGTCTGAATGCCCGATAACCGTTTCCCAAAGCAGTTACACTTCTCCCAACTCAAAGTGTCCTACATACCCACTGCCAGGACACCGAACTTGGAGGACAATCTTACTCAGGGATTGCCTAAGTAAATAAACAATCTTTGCTACCACTTAGCATAAGCTTAGTTCCAGACAGTTCACTCTGGATGAATCCGCACTTTTAGAATGCACACAATTTGACACTGCTTTAATGCTATGGACTCCTGAGAGATGTAGTTCAATGAGCGCCAGCACTCTTTGGCAGAAAAAGGCCTTGCGAAACTACAACTCCCATGATTCCATTGCTTTGAGCTTTGGCACTTAAACTGGATTCCCCAGTGTAGGTGCACACTATAAGCAGGCTGGAGAAGCTCCAGGGCATGCATTCCAATGTGGCGCAGAAAATGCAAGGAATGTTCCAACATTGGGCAAGGAAAGCAACTGGGCAAAGACATGAGAAAAGTACGGAAGCTTCTGCAAGCTGGTTTTGTTTGTTTCGCAACCCACATCCAGATGCTTTTGAGTGCAAGTGCTGGCTGTTAAAGGAGGCAGTTGGCCTGTGCACACAGAGAATCAAGATGTCACGCTTCAGCTTTCATGTCGTTATGTACCTCCAAGTCATTTCCGACTTACAGTGATCCTAAGGAAAACTTATCTCAAGTCTACTTTTCGGGACAAAATCTGTTCAAAAGAGGTTTGACTCTGAAAGCTGAGAGAGTATGGCTCACTCAAAGTCACCCAGTGGGTTTCTCAGCTGAACAGGGATTCGAAAACTGGTCTCCAAAGCCAAAGTTCAGCACTCAAACCACTCCACCATACTGGCTCCAGTACTGATTTTTGTTTTGGTCTGATGTGGCACACTTGCATTTTACTGTTTTGTACTTGACCATGTATTTTGCCCTTCTTTATCACGTCCCATTACTTTCCCAAGGTGTTTGGATCAGTGTCCCTTTTGCCTTGCAAAGATCACAGAGTTCTAAAGCTAGAAGGGAGGACAAAAAAGAATGCATACAGAGGAATACACAAAAAATGGGTTACCAGTGGTTCTCAACCTGGGGTCCCCAGATGTTTTTGGCCTACAACTCCCAGAAATCCCAGCCAGTTTGCCAGCTGTTAGAATTTCTGGGAGTTGAAGGCCAAAACATCTGGGGGCCCCAGGCGAAGAACCACTGGGTTAAAACCTTGTGCCAGCAGGACTGCTGACCAACAGGTTGGCGGTTCGAATCCAGGTAGCGGGGTGAGCTCCCGTTTCAGCTCTAGCTTCCCATGCAGGGACATGAGAGAAGCCTCCCACAGGATGGTAAAACATCAAACATCCGGACGTCCCCTGGGCAATGTCCATGCAGACGGCCACTTCTCTCACATCAGAAGCGACTTGCAGTTTCTCAAGTCACTCCTGACACGAAAAAAAAAACACTCCTAAAAGATGCCCATCTACACTACAGAATAAATGGAGTTCCACCCCACTTTAACTATCACGGTTCAATGATAGAGATTCTTAGTGAGGCACCAGCCCTCTTTGGCAAAGAAGGCTAAATACCTTGTGAAACTGCAACTCCCAGAAACCAGTAATATTGATCCATGGCAATTCAAGTGGTATCAAACTGCATTTTTCTATAGTGTAGAAGCACTTATTCTGAGCTCGCTGAGAGGCAGTATAAAGACCAATATTGGAAAGGGTGCATATTCAGATGCTAAGCCATTATTTAGCAATGCTGTGCCATGTCTCCAACACTGTCAAACGCCATGGAGTAAAAATGCAGCATTTTAGGTTGCATATACATTGGAGAAGGAGCCCCCAGTGGCGCACTGGGTTAAAGAGCTTGTTGACCGAAAGGTCGCAGGTTCTATTCTGGGGAGCGGCATGAGCTTCCGCTGTCAGCCCCAGCTTCTGCCAACCTAGCAGTTCGAAAACATGCAAATGTGAGTAGATAAATAGGTACCTCCGGCGGGAAGGTAACGACGCTCCATGTAGTCATGCCGGCCACATGACCTTGGAGGTGTCTACGGACAACGCTGGCTCTTCGGCTTAGAAATGGAGCTGAGCACCAACCCCCAGAGTCAGACATGACTGGGGACAACCTTTACGTTTACCTTTTATACATTGGAGATTTAGTGCAGTTTGATAGTACATTAACTATCACAGCTCAATGCTCTAGAATCCTGGGACGTGGAGTTTTACAAGACTCTTACACATCCCTGCTAAACAATGTGGACACCTCACCAAACTACAACTCCCATGATTCCATAGCATTGACTCATGGCAGTAAATGTGGGGTCACACTCCATTCATTGCACAGTGTAGATGTGAGATATGTGAGTACACAAATCATAAAATTGCCCAGACTTAGCTATATGTATAATACTTTCTTTTTTCCTTTTCTTAAAAAAAAAAAGAGTTTGGTGCCAACAAGTCTTTCAGGCAGCAGGAAATTCACTGTCATACACACCAAAGAGTTTCCATAAATCCGGATGGCTTGTTTCCATAAATCGCAAAGTCGATTCAAGAGAAAAAGATTTTGTTCCCAGGTTTCCAGAATGAGGCACCTTATTCTTTGGGGAAATCCCAAGGAGGTGCGCAAACGGGGGAACCAACTTTTAAGGCACTGGCTGCCAATGAAAAATTTCCCTATATCATCTCATCAAGGCCTTTTACTTGTTATCTATCATTCATGATCAAAGCAACCTCTTTATCTCAGGTATCAGGTTGGATGAAGAGGCAGGTATTGACCTGACTTGTCGGCTTAAATGCTAGTCGTTCTTGTTTCTTTCAGCAGAACAGGTATTTCCCACCAGGACAGCTCAAAATGTTGTGTAGACACAGAGTACATCAGGCATGAGAAAACTTGGGCCGATAGGCTGTTAGGAATTGTGAGAGTTGAAGTCCAAAACACCTGGACAGCCCAAGTTTGGCCATGCCTGATGTATATCAACTATCAAGGGTTCAGGACAGCCAAGGTTGTTTCCACCACGCAATATTTTTGAGCTTCCAAAGAGTTACTGACAACTTCTAAATTCAGGAAGACTCTTGACCAGATCCAGCAAAAGCCACGTGCCACACATTAGTCCAACTGGCCTCCAACGCCTCCAATAATAATAATAATAATAATAATAATAATAATAATAATAATACATTATTTATACCCCGTTACCATCTCCCCAAGGGGACTCGGGGTGGCTTACATGAGGCCAAGCCCAACAACACATCAGTAAAAACAAAACAGCAAGCAAATAAAACAGTACAACTTCTTGGTAGCTTTTGTTCAGCTTTGCTTGACATGATCCCACTCCAACTGGATGTGGTGAAGTATGCAACAGTATGCAAACTAAGGGGGGAAAACAAAAGGTCTCCCTCAAGTACAAAAGTGGACAAGTGAAGAGGGTCAGGGGACACCCTACCACTCTGGTTAGTTTCTAATAAGTGTTATTTTTGTTTAGAGGTTCAAGGTGGCAGAGGAAAGAAGTTGAAACATTTTCTGTTGGAAATGGCAACCTTCTCAAGCCTCCTATACTAGTTATTTGTTATGTATATAATTCAAATTGTTTCTGCTTTTTTATGTATGTGTTGGTGTGCAGTTTTCCTTAACTCTATGTTGTAGGATGTGCTGCAGACCATGTGATCAGAACTGGGACTATTCAGGACTCAGACTCCATTTTAGATCTCTGAAGCCATTTGACTTTCAATGTGGAGACTCCATTAGACTTTCAAACTAGACACTCTGTTAGAGTCTCAGACCAGGGAGACGCTTTAGACTATGAACTGTTGATTGCAAGAAAGATGTCCCGTGTTACCTACATAGAGAAACTACTTCAAATCCTATCTGTAACTGAATGGATATGCAAAATACCTGTATGCTGAATACATGAAGTTTATGAGTATTTAAAAGAAGTCTACTTTAATTTTGGTCTCTTGTACCAACAACTCTCCAACTAGTTTTATCGACTACCTTGCCCTGAGAATACGAACAAACTAGTCCAATGTGGCAAAAACTACGGTGAGGTGGATCTGTAATTGGTTAAATGGACGAACCCAGAGGGTGCCCACTAATGCTTCCTCTTCATCTTGGAAAGAAGTGACAAGTGGAGTGCCATCAGCAGGGCTCCGTCCTGGGCCCGGTCCTGTTCAACATCTTTATTAATGACTTAGATGAAGGGCTAGAAGGCAGGATCATCAAGTTTGCAGACGACACCAAATTGGGAGGGATAGCCAATACTACAGAGGACAGGAGCAGGATTCAAAATGATCTTGACAGATTAGAGAGATGGGCCAAAACTCACAAAATGAAGTTCAACAGTGACAAATGCAGGATACTCCACTTTGGCAGGAAAAACGAAATGCAAAGATACAAAATGGGGGACGCTTGGCTCGAGAGCAGTATGTGTGAAAAAGATCTTGAAGTCCTCGTGGACAACAAGTTAAACATGAGCCAGGAATGTGATGTGGCAGCAAAAAAGCCAATGGGATTTTGGCCTGCATCAATGGGAGCCTAGTGTCTACATCTAGGGAAGTCATGCTACCCCTCTATTCCATCTTGGTTAGACCACACCTAGAATATTGTGTCCAATTCTGGGCACCACAATTCAAGAGAGATATTGACAAGCTGGAATGTGTCCAGAGGAGGGTGACTAAAATGATCAAGGGTCTGGAGAACAAGCCCTATGAGGAGCAGCTTAAGGAGCTGGGCATGTTTAGCCTGAAGAAGAGAAGGCTGAGAGGAGATATGATAGCCATGTACAAATATGTGAGAGGAAGCCACAGGGAGGAGGAGGGAGCAAGCTTGTTTTCTGCTTCCCTGGAAACTAGGACACGGAACAATGGCTTCAAACTACAAGAGAGTTCCATCTGAACACGAGGAAGAAATTCCTGACTGTGAGAGCTGTTCAGCAGTGGAACTCTCTGCCCCGGAGTGTGGTGGAGGCTCCTTCTTTGGAAGCTTTTAAACAGAGGCTGGATGGCCATCTGTCAGGGGTGATTTGAATGCAATATTCCTGCTTCTTGGCAGGGGGTTGGACTGGATGGCCCATGAGGTCTCTTCCAACTCTTTGATTCTATGATTAAATGTGCTGTGTGTGCCTTCAAATCATTTCTGAGCTATGGTGACCCTAAGGCTATGACAGGGGTTTTGCTACTGCCTTCCTCTGGGGCTGAGAGAATGGGACTTGCCCAAGGTCACCCAGTTAGTTTCATACTCAAATGGGGATTCAAAATTCATTTTCTAGCATGGTTGTCCAACACCAAAACCACCCCACCACTCCACCGCACTGCCTCTCACACTCATATTTGCAGAATGCCACATCAGCATATTATTTTCATTTTTTCTCCTCCCAAACATGTTGAGAGTCAGTAGATCATTCAACAAGCTACAAAAGCCTGAATATTTCCTCCTTCCTTCCACCAATCCAAAGAACCGGTTGCTGACATATGGTCAAAGCACACAAACTGTTACGGGGAAGGTCCGAGGAATTCCTCAGAACAGAAGTACAAATTGAGTCACGTTTCTCCAGGTAAGAGACATGAGTCATGGTGGGGAAATAAGCATTCAAGCGCAAGAAGGCCCAAGCGAAATCAGTCTATATGGAAAAAGGAAGTGGGAAAGAGAAGATAAGGAGATGACTGGACCAAGCAGGAGCAAAGAAAGGAGTCTAGCTTACCAGCAAATGATCAGCGCCTGGGTACGATCTCACCCCAAAAGAATGTCAGACTTTCCATTTAACCAAATTGCCAAGGTTTCCTTTGTACTACACACTTAGAACACTGCAATCCTATTATACCCGCCATGCCAATATTCTATTTATTTATTTCTTAATTTACAGTATTGATACCCCGCCCTTCTCACCCTGAAAGAAGAGCGGCTCACAGAACACACACACGGAAAACATTCAATACCAATTATACAATTAACAAGGACAGGTAAGGACAGACAACACAACAAAGGTAAATGCAGTTTTTTACACCTTATTTCCAGCATCTTGGAGGTTGTGCTCAACTCTGGCCATGGGGGGAAGGGGTGGCTGTCACTCCATCTTCAATGCCAAGGAACTTTCCTCTAACCGGGGGGGTCAGGACCCCTGGGGGGTTCGCAAGGGGCCATCAAAGGGATTGCCAAAGACCATCAGAACAGTATTTTCTGCTGATCATGGGATTCTGTGTGGGAAGTTTGCCCCAATTCTATTGTTGGTGGAATTCAGAATGCTCTTTGATTGTAGGTGAACTATAAATCCCAGCAACTACAACTCCCAAATGCCAAGGTCTATTTTCCCCAAACTACACCAGTGATCACATTTGGGCATATTGAGTATTTGTGCCACATTAGGTCCAGATCCATCATTGTTTGAGTCCACAGTGCTCTCTGGATGTAGGTGAACTACAACTCCAAAACTCAAGGTCAATGCCCACCAAACCCTTCCAGTATTTCCTGTTGGTCCTGGGAGTTCTGTGTGCCAAGTTTGGTTCAATTCCATCATTGGTGGAATTCTGGATGCTCTTTGATTGTGATCACATTTGGCCATATTGAGTATTTGTGCCACATTAGGTCCAGATCCATCATTGTTTGAGTCCACAGTGCTCTCTGGATGGAGGTGAACTACAACTCCAAAACTCAAGGTCAATGCCCACCAAAACCTTCCAGTATTTTCTGTTGGTCCTGGGAGTTCTGTGTGCCAAGTTTGGTTCAATTCCATCATTGGTGGAATTCTGGATGCTCTTTGATTGTAGGTGAACTATAACTCCCAAATGACAAAATCAATCCCCCCTCAACCCCACCAGTATTCAAATTTGGACATATTGGGTATTTGTGCCAAATTTGGTCCAGTGAATGAAAATCCATCCTGCATATCAGATATTTACATTACGATTCATAACAGTAGCAAAATTATAGAGTGATGAAGTAGCAACGAAAATAATGTTATGGTTGGGGGTCACCACAACATAAGGAAGTGTATTAAGGGGTCGTGGCATTAGGAAGGTTGAGAAACACTGCTCTAGGGGAGTGAAAGTACTCTTTCAAGCCCTTTTCCCAACGTCACCTGAAAGGGGAGGAAAAAGCAAAGAACAGACACTTTCTGTGTTTTCACCCAGGGCTCTTTTTGGACAGCGGCTCCCAAAAGACACCTTTGCAAACAAGGGCAACCTAAACTGTTCTGCAAATGCGTTGCACTTTTGTACAATTATTTACACCCCAAATTGTCTTTTCTTGGGACTTGGCTAATCGGGAGGAAGGCGAACGTCAAAGCGACGGGGAGGCAAAGCAGTGTGAAGGGGAACGGTTCATAAGAGGCTCAGGAGCCAGGAACGGGGAGAGAGGAAACCGCAGGTGCCAAGAAACACACAGCTGTTGCACCGAGCGCCAACCTTTTTTCTTTCAAGACTGCCGAGAGAGAGCTTTCCCAACAGCCAAACCATAACATTCGCGAGGAAAACGCTGTTTCCGATCCCACTGGAGGCGGCCCATTCGTCACTAGGCAGAGAAGTGTGAACTGCACGACTAGGCACGTCTCGCAGGTGCGATTCAAGCACCAATTCAAACCTAAGAATTTCTTCTGAATGATTCAGGAGGCTTCCCATCTAGTCAAGCCTTGGATGGCATTCTGAAATCCCAAATATCTATATATCTACCCATTGTTGCGATGGAAATACAATGCTTCTATCAAAACAAATGACATATCTAGATGGTTTTTTCAGGCTATATGGCCATGGTCTAGAGGCATTCTCTCCTGACCTTTCGCCTGCATCTATGGCAAGCATTCTCAGAGCTAGTGAAGTCTATTGGTACTAGGAAAAAGGGTTTATATATCTGTGGATGCTTGCTTTAGATGCAGGCGAACCGTCAGGAGAGAATGCCTCTAGACCATGGCCATATAGCCTGAAAAAACCTAAAACAACCCAGTGATTCCAGCCATGAAAGCCTTCGACAAGACATATCTATTATCTAGAATTCCGTAATTTGAACTACTCCAAAATCTGAAATTGTCCACATGGGTGGTTAAGACATCTTTGCTCTCATATGATGTTCTAGGTGGAAAAACTTTGTTTCATGCACAAAATTATTAAAATCTATATATATATAAATGCTCTGTGCATAATGAGTACCTTAAAAACAAAAGAACCAATGAACGAAATCACACCAAATTTTGCAACAAAATGTCTCACTACACAAAGAGTGACCATCACTCAAAAAATTATGATTTTGTCATTTGGGAGTTGTAGTTATTGGGAGGTATAGTTCACCTACAATCAAAGAGCATTCAGAACTCCACCAATGATGGAATTGAACCAAGCTTGGCACACAGAACTCCCTTGACCAACAGAAAACACTAGAAGGGTTTGGTAGGCATTGACCTTGGGTTTTGGAGTTGTAGTTCACCTACATCTAGAGAGCACTGTGGACTCAAACAATGATGGATCTGGACCAAACTTGGCACGAATACTAAATATGCCCAAATACAAACACAGATGGAGTTTGGGGGAAATAGACCTTGACATTTGGTAGTTGTAGTTACTGGGATTTATAGTACACCTACAATCAAGGAGCATTCTGAACCCCACCAATGATAGAATTGGGCCAAACATCCCACACAGAACCCCCATGACCAACAGAACATTTTGTGTTTTCTGGTGATCTTTGGTGAACTTTCTGACACCCCCCTGGTGACCCTCCTCCGGGGTCTTGACTTCCCAGGTGGAGAAATGCTGCCTTAAAGCCATCCAGTCCAACTCCCTTCACCAGGGCAAGAAAATATAATCAAAGCCCTCCTGGCAAAGGTCTATCCAGCCATTCACACACACACACATATGTATATGACAGATGCAGTATCAAAGATTTGAAAGGGACCCCTAAAGAAGGGCAATGATATGTTGCATGTTCTAGAGTAGGCAAACCAGACACTCTCCACATCAACACTGACAAAGAAACAGCAAGAAATACTGTTTACTCACAAGCATAAAGACATTGCATATATTAGAAACCAACACTTTCTCATTACTTTATTTTCCACATCACCAAACTGGGCTACTGCAACGTGTGGCAGGGGACAGCTAGTATTGTATAAAATTACTTTCAACCATATTATAGGATTTATATGAAACATAAATAAATTTGTTATTGAAGACTTTCATGGCTGGAATCACTGAGATGCTGTGAGTTTTCCACGCTGTATGGTCATCTTGCAGAAGCATTCTCTTCTGACATTTCGCCTGCATCTATGGCAGCCATCCTCAGAGGTTGTGAGGCCTGTTGGAAACTAGGCAAATAGGGTTTATATATCTGTGGAATGATATCCAGGGTGAGAGAAAGAACTCTTGTCTGCTTGAGAAATGTGTGAATGTTGCCATTGGCAACACTGAATGGCCATTCAACTTCAAAACCTGGCTGCTTCCTGCTTGGGGGAAACCTTTTGTTGGGAGGTGTTAGCTGGTCCTGATTGATTCTTGTCTGGAATTCCCCTGCTTTTTGAGTGTTCATTATTCTTTACTGTTCTGATTTTAGAGGGTTTTTTTAATACTGGTAACCAGATTTTGTTCATTTTCATAGTTTCTTCCTTTCTGTTCAAATTGTCCACATGTGTGTGGATTTCAATGGCTTCTCTGTATAGTCCGACATAGTAGTTATAAAAAAAAGCAGAGGAATTCCAGACAAATAACAATCAGGGCCAGCTAACACCTCCTAACAAATTTATTCATTTATTTACGTATTTCTCAGCCTGAAGGTGACTCAAGGCGGTTTACAGTTGGCACAATTCGATGCCCCCAACAACATGAATTACCATTAAAAACAATTAACGTATAATATAAAACCATACAAAACCAATATAAAACCATATATAAAAACAAAGGATTCCCCCAGGCAGAAAGCAGCCAAGCTTTGAAGCTAAGGCCATTCAATGCTAATCAAGCTAGCCAATTGCATCATTCACATTTGCCTCAAACAGACAGGAATTCTTTCTCCCACCTTGGACATTATTCCACAGATGTAAAACCCCACTTGCCTAGAAACATTCACACCTAGCTCCAGCAGAAAAGAGTTCTTTGTCCCACCCTGGTCATTCCACAGATATATAAACCCATTTTTCCTAGTTCCAACAGACCTCACAACCTATGAGGATGCCTGCCAAAGATGTGGGCAAAACATCAGGAGAGAATGCTTCTGGAACATGGCCATACAGCCCGGAAAACTCACAGCAACCCATTAAATAAATTCATGTTCTGACATGGGTCCCATCACCAAGACATCTCATTCTGTACCAAAATATGAATACACTTCTGTTCCCAAGAAGCGATATTCAACCAATATCTGCTTTTGCAGTAATTTTAGAAAAGTTCTATTTAAAAATATCCAAAATATCCAAATGCGCAGATGGGTAGACTTCTCAGCTGCTGAATGACAGCTCAGACAGATCCAGAGGAAACAAATGCAATGTCTTTAGGAGCCGCAAATGAAATTAAACCATTACATAAATCCAAGCTTCAAAGCTGACTTTGAAACTCAGATCTCCTCTCTGCAAAAAGAGAGAGATGGATAGAACAGAAAGGATGGGATGTTCTGATGAGCAGCCAACTCTTTGCTTCTCCACATTCACTGGGATTAGAAGAACAGGACGACCAAAAGTGAAAAGCCATGAATAAAAAACATAGAGAGGTACTTGTTCACTTGCCCCGAGCTCTGAAGATCACCTGGGAAGGAATCCCACTGGAGCATTGCAGCGCACCCAAATACCTGGGAGTCACTCTGGACCGTGCTCTGACCTACAGGAAGCACTGCCTGAATATCAAGCAAAAAGTGGGTGCTAGAAACAATATCATACGAAAGCTGACTGGCACAACCTGGGGATCACAACCAGACACAGTGAAGACATCTGCCCTTGCGCTGTGCTACTCTGCTGCTGAATATGCATGCCCAGTGTGGAACACATCTCACCACACTTAAACAGTGGGTGTGGCTCTTAATGAGACATGCCGCATTATCACGGGGTGTCTGCGCCCTACACCACTGGAGAAATTACACTGATTAGCCGGTATTGCACCACCTGACATCCGCCGAGAAGTAGCAGCCAATAAAAAAAGATTCCAACAAAAGCATGCGAGGAATGCGGAAGTACTTCATCAGTGTCGCGGATGGACGATGAAAGCGACAGCTCCCCTGGCGGCCAGAAAAGTTAAATAGCCTCTGACTGTTTGTCTATATCTGTTGTGTGTCTTTGGCATTGAATGTTTGCCATATATGTGTACATTGTAATCCATCCTGAGTCCCTTGCAGGGTGAGGAGAAGGGCGGAATATAAATACTGTAAATAAATAAAATAAATTAATAATAATAACAACAACACTTTATTTATATTCCGCCCTTCTCACCCTGCAGGGGACTCAGGACGGATTACAAGCACACATACACGGCAAACATTCAATGTCGTTTGTATAGACAGCACACAGATGCCATAGATGGTTTGGCTCGAGTCCATTTTCTGATCTTCTTTTAATTTATGGCGTTGTAAAACACCTCTGTTGGGGTTCAGCCTGTGTGTGAACCTGAACTTGATTCTCTGATTGTATTTCCTGATGCTAATGAGGATGTTGATTCTGAGGTGAATATAGAAGAAACTCCTGCAGCCTTGAAAAGCAAAAGTCCAAATTCCCATGAGAATATTTCAGAGCCAAGCGGTGAACTTTCACCCCCTTTTTGGTTCTTCTGAGAATCTGACACCTGGGCTCTCTAATGAGGATAGGAGAGGGCAGATTTGGCAGAGCAGGGGGGAATCACAAGTGTTACGAAGATCAGCTACATTGAAAGAAATGCAAACAAGGCCTTCAAAACTTCCAGGCGTGTCACGTAATAGATTTCTCGGCTTTAAGTGTCTCCCGCCTGGATGCATCTTCAGTCCAGGCATCGTTTTAGTTTCATGAACAGTCTCTTGCATTCTCCTGCTTCAGTGGCTTTGTTCCAAGGACTTTTCCTAGTGCTTCAAGTACAGTTAGTGGTTTGCTAACAGGTTCCAGGATTTAGCAGTGTTACTGTGGGTTTTTTATATTGTTCATGGACATTTCTGGTTGCTGAGTTTTACTGTGACTTTTTACCTTGCATTTTTCCTCTATTTTTGTACTCATCTTTCATCAATAAAAAGGATTGTTTTTTTCCTGAAGTCAAGTGTGGTGGATTGTTGTCTTAGGGTCCAGTTTCCTGCTCTGGGTTGCAACAACCTCCCCCAGCTTTAGCGGTACCTAATTTCTCTAAAGCTGTTTTCGAACAGCTTAGGTAAACAGTGAGCAGGGCTTACGGTCGGCGGCTCACGCCGACCTGAGGCTTTGAACAGCTAATGTATACTTGCGCTAATTCCAAATTTGACACAAGAACATCCACATGCAAAGGACAAGGTAGATTACTGCTGCACAACCTGTACATCCCTTCTGAAACTCTTTTTTGTGAATGCACCTTTAACAATATGTTTGCAGAAAGTAATCGTGCATATTTTGAAGAAATTATCTGAAGAGGCATGAAAACTAATCCCTCCTCCTGCACACTGAAGAGAGAGAGAGAAAGAGAGAGAGAGGCTGCATCTCTAATTAAAAAATACTTTGGGCCAACTTTGCTGCCCTTCCCAAAGCCAGCCAGTGGCAGGATTCTTTCTCTTTCCCAGAAATTGGCTTTCTGCTTTGAAGACCCTTGGCTTCCCTTCTGAAACCGCATCCTTTGATGCCTTCGGAAATAGCTCTGTATTATACATATATTGAAACGGGTGTTATCTGATTATGTCACCGTTATCTGATCTAAAACCCTGCTAAATTCTTGGCCGCGACCACACCGCTTGGCAATACCTTCCACCTGTTCATTATGCTATTTCCGTTTCGGCAGTTTTGCACTCGCATGTTGAGACCGAACATTGTTGCATGATTTCAAACAGCTAGGTTGGCAGAAGCTGGGGCTAACAGAAGGGGCTCAACCCGCTCCCCAGATTCAAACCGCCAACCATTCTCCCCCATTATTTGCAAACATGGAATACGGCCAGGTTTCTGAAGTTGGACTAAATACTTCCTAAATAAGCATGCGTGGGTATGGAAATGTCATCATCCCATGCCATTCCCTTTTAACTAAAGGAAACACAAGAGTAATATCACATCGCTGGACTGATTTATGCAAACTTTCCAGGCAACACATTTGCCACAGCAGCTGGCGTCTCTTAGAGATAGGTGCGACGAGGAACCCTTGCCTGTCCAGATACTTCCACTTCCTACCAGGGATAATTGGAGCTGGAGTCCACATTTTTCCCTTCACAAGGGATATCCACCAGAATTTGAGCATAAGGAGATCCCTAGGGAAATGTTTCCTCCGTTAAAAAAATGTGAGGGAGGTTTCTTTGCGGGTTTTCAGGTTTGCAGGGGCCTTGTGCCCCTAACCTCAGGGAAAGTGTAGGGCTGCTGCATACATCAAATTGGAATCTTTTAGAAAACGTATTTTTTAAAACATACAAAGAAGAAGGAACATTATTTTAAAAGACATTTTGCAAAGGCTTGTTGAAAGAAAAATGTTTTCACCTGCTGCAGAAGAAGAGCAAGGAAGGTACAGGTCTAAGGGAGTTCCAGTGCCCGGGAGCTGCCACTGAGAAGGCCCCGTCTTCCATGTATCTTGCAAAATGAGAATGAGCCAACAATGTAATGCGGCGGCAAAAAAAAGCCAACGGGATTTTGGTCTGCATGAATAGGAGTCTAGTGTCTATATCCAGGGAAGTCATGCTCCCCATGCTCTATTCTGCCTTGGTTAGACCACACCTGGAATATTGTGTCCAATTTTGGGCACCACAATTGAAGGGAGAGGTTGACTCTAAGCTGGAATGTGTCCAGAGGAGGGTGACTAAAATGATCAAGGGTGTGGAAAACAAGCCCCATGAAGAGTGGCTTAAAGAGCTGGGCATGTTTAGCCTGAAGAAGAGAAGGCTGAGAGGAGACTTGACGGCCATGTATAAATATGTGAGGGGAAGTCACAGGGAGGAGGGAGCAAGCTTCCTTTCTGCTGCACTGGAGACTAGGACGCAATGGAACAATGGCTTCAAACTACAAGAAAGGAGATTCCATCTGAACATGAGGAAGAGCTTCCTGACTGTGAGAGTCGTTGAGCAGTGGAACTCTCTGCCCCGGAGTGTGGTGGAGGCTCCTTCCTTGGAAGCTTTTAAACAGTGGCTGGATGGCCATCTGTCAGGGGTGATTTGAATGTGATGTTCCTGCTTCTTGTCAGGGGGCTGGACTGGATGGCCCATGAGGTCTCTTCCAACTCTAGGATTCTATGGGTTATTGTAGGTTTTTTGGGCTATATGGCCATGTTCTAGAGCCATTCTCTCCTGACGTTTTGCCTGCATCTATGGCAAGCATCCTCAGAGGTTGTGAGGTCTGTTGGAACTAGGAAAATGGGTTTATATATCTGTGGAAAGACCAGGGTGGGACAAAGAACTCTTGTCTGCTGGAGCTGGGTGTGAATGTTTCAACTGACCACCTTGATTAGCATAGATGCAGGCGAAACGTCAGGAGAGAATGCCTCTAGAACATGGCCATATAGTCCGAAAAAACCTACAACAACCCAGTGATTCCGGCCATGACAATACACTGAACATCTAGAATTCTATGATTATATGACTCTGAATATCTCCAAACAGCACAGACCAGGGACGGACTGAACCATTGAGTGAACGGCTGAGTTTCAAAACAAACTTCATTCCAGAACTAAAATCGATCACCAAAATGTGGCCTATATTGTCCTTTGAAGGAAGGCATTCCACCTGCTCGGGTATCCTGGCACACTGACGGAAATCCAATTCGGTGATGCCACCCGTTGAGCTATTATTTCCAAAACGGACCTAATGGAATGGCTTCGAAGTGACAGACGGTCTACCAAACAAAGACCCCAATACACATTGCCACCGTTCAACGGACTGAGACCCACATATGTTCCTTCTGCAGATAAGAAAAACAGCAGATGGCCCGCCATGTGTGGCAAATGCGTTTGCAAGGATCACGGCGACATCCAAATGACATGCTCTCGTTCCGCAGCCAACTGACATGAATATATGGCCTTTCGCTGGAGGACATTTCTCTCATGTATGCCCTATATTGTTACCGGGGAAGAACTAGATAAATATCAGTCAGATAAATAAAAGCAGCTGTTTTCCCCCAAGGTTTATGCCGAATTCCTAATTTTTACGGTTCGCGACAAGGGTTTCCTTTGTTTTCGGTTGAAAATTAATAGCGCTGTTATTTCCGGCTGAGCACAAACAAACAAAAAGATTCCTTGTGATTCCTGCGAATTGGGATGGAGGAATTGCGTTGTCTCCCCTTGGCTTAATCGGAGAAGGACATCTATCAACTTCTGAAAACAAATGTTCTGCCAAGATGAATACATGTTGCTTTCTAGCTTTGGGTGCTTTGGGATAAACAGCCTTCAATCTATGCCCACAAACCCTCCTATGGAATATATGTGAATTCCCATGGGGCCAGGAAATACCATTAGACGCCGATCAATGCAAGTTATTTCTTTTGTCCATACAGATGAACGTCAATGTTGGAGTTGTGCTCACTGCTATGATAACTGTGTTGCCATGCAAACAAAATAGGCATATCATATTCCACTATCACCGGAGGCACATGGGTTAAACCACTGAGCTGCTAAGCTTGTTGACCGAAAGGTCGCAGGTTCGAATCCGGGGAGCAGCGTGAGCTTCCGCTGTCAGCCCCAGCTTCTGCCAACCTAGCAGTTCGAAAACATGCAAATGTGAGTAGATCAATAGCTACCGCTCCAGTGGGAAAGTAACGGCGCTCCATGCTATGCGGATCTTTGTTGCAAGTGTGATGTCTCTTTGTTGTTGTTCATTCGTTCAGTCGTCTCCGACTCTTCGTGACCTCATGGACCAGCCCACGCCAGAGCTCCCTGTCAGCCGTCACCACCCCCAGCTCCTATTTTATCAAGACTAGCGGTCCCCTGCCACGCGTTGCTGTGGCTCAGTCTGGTGATATGGAAAATAAAGTAATTAGGAAGTGCTGGTTTCTAATACATGTAATGTCTTTCTGCTTGTGGGTAAACAGTATTTCTTGATGTTTCTTTGACAATGTTAACATAGAGATTGTCTGGTTTGCCTACTCGGGAACATGCAACATATAATTGTCCATCTTTAGGAGTCCCTTTCAAATCTATAATACTTTATCTGTGTGTGTATGAATCATATTTACCTATCTATATCTATGGCTGGATGGCCCTCTGTCAGGAGGGCTTTGATTACATTTTCTTGCCCTGGTGAAGTGAGTTGGACTGGATGGCCTTTAAGTATTTTCTGTTGGTCATGGGGGTTCTGTGTGGGAAGTTTGCCATTCGTGGGGTTCATTCAGAGTAGTATTTAATTGTAGGTGAACTATAAATCCCAGTAACTACAACTCCCCAATGCCATGGTCTATTTTCCCCAAACTCATCTGTGTTCATATTTGGGCATATGGAATATTCATGCCAAGTTTGCTCCAGATCCATCACTGTTGAGTCCACAGTGCTCTCTGGATGTAGGTGTACTACAACTCCCAAACTCAAGGTCAATGCCCACCAAATGCTGCTAGTATTTTCTGTTAGTCATGGGAGGCCTGTGTGCCAAGTTTGGTTCAATTCCATCGTTGGTGGAGTTCAGAATGCTCTTTGATTGTAGATGAACTATAAATCCCAGCAACTACAACTCCCAAATGACAAAATCATAATTTTTTGAGCGATGGCTAACTGCAACCCAGCTTTTGCGCTTTCTTCTTTCACCTTGATTAGAAGACTCCTCAGTTCCTCCTCACTTTCGGTCATCAAGGTGATGTCATCTGCATATCTAAGTGTTATGAAAGTGTTGTTTCCTATTTAATTTTGTGGCACTTACTTTGAAAGTAGTCATTATATTCAAGAAACTTTGTTTTTGTGGCTACCACAAAATACGTTGAATTGATTGAAACTGTTTCTCTTTCCAACCAATCGCGATTGCGAAGAGTTTGGAACAGAGAGCAGGGCCTCGTCAGCCGACCTTAAAGCTCTTCTGGGCTCATAGAGGGAGATGCATTCGGACAAGTAAGTTGAAAGATCGAATTGCAAAGACGCTGGCACAAGCCAGTCAAGGTGGTCCCAGTGGTGATTGGCACACTGGGTGCAGTGCATAGAGACCTTGGCCTGCACTTAATAACAATCAGCACTTATTTTTATTTGTCGTGACAGGGCTACCAGTCAATTATATTACATTTCTAACAGAACAAAGCATTAAATGTCCTTTGACCAGTATCCGGCCACTTTGAGTGCTTCAGGTGTTGCTGCAAGAAGGTCCTCCATTGTGCATGTGGCAGGGCTCAGGGTGCATTGCAGCAGGTGGTCAGTGGTTTGCTCTTCTCCACACTCGCATGTTGTGGATTCCACTTTGTAGCCCCATTTCTTAAGATTGGCTCTGCATCTCGTGGTGCCAGAGTGCAGTCTGTTCAGCACCTTCCAAGTCGCCCAGTTTTCTGTGTGCGCAGGGGGGAGCCTCTCATTTGGTATCAGCCATTGGTAGAGGTTCTGGGTTTGAGCCTGCCACTTTTGGACTCTCGCTTGCTGAGGTGTTCCAGTGAGTGTCTCTGTAGATCTTAGAAAACTATTTCTAGATTTAAGTCATTGACGTGCTGGCTGATACCCAAACAAGGGATGAGCTGGAGATGTCTCTGCCTTGGTCCTTTCACTATTGGCTGCTACTTCCCGGCAGATGTCATATGGTGCAATACCGGCTATGCAGTGTAACCATCAGCACTGACAAAACTGCAATCTGTCAGCTACAAAAGGTCCCCTTGATTGGAGGTGTATGCACTATTCGCCGATACATCACACAGTCCTAGAAACTTGGGAAATGTCCAACATGTGATCAAATACAAAAGTCAGGATAGTGATCTCGTTTACTGTGTACTAATCTTGTTATGCATCAAATAATAATAATAATAATAATAATAATAATAATAATAAACAGTGTTGTTATTATTACCTGATTATTTTTTTGTCGTGTCAGGAGCGATTTGAGAGATTGCAAGTCGCTTCTGGTGTGAGAGAATTGGCCATCTGCAAGGATTATTATTCCCTGATGAGCACCCAAACACGAATCAAGGAACATGAAAGGCACTGCAGACTACTTCAACCAGAGAAGTCAGCCATTGCAGAGCACCTGATGAACCAACCTGGACACAGCATATTATTTGAGAACACAGAAACGCTGGACCACTCTCACAACCACCATGTCAGGCTACACAGAGAAGCCATTGAAATCCACAAGAAGCATGTGGACAATCTCAACAGAAAGGAGGAGACCATGAAAATGAACAAAATCTGGCTACCAGTATTAAAAAAAACTCTAAAATTACAACAGCAAAACAACAGAGGGGAAACAATCAAGGACATCTAATCACCTCTCAACAAAAAATTGCCCCAGGCACTGCCAGGCCATCAAATGCTAATCAAGATGGTTAGTTGAAACCTT
This sequence comes from Anolis sagrei, assembly GCF_037176765.1. Lineage (NCBI taxonomy): Eukaryota > Metazoa > Chordata > Lepidosauria > Squamata > Anolidae > Anolis > Anolis sagrei. The sequence continues at coordinate 8,902,750 of NC_090025.1, read as the reverse complement.
CACACCTAGCTCCAACAGACAAGAGTTCTTTCTCCCACCCTGGTCATTCCACAGATATATAAATCCATTTTCCTAGTTCCAACAGACCTCACTACCTCTATGGATGTTTGCCATAGATGCCGGTGAAACGTCAGGAGAAAATGCCTCTAGAACATGGCCATACAGCCCGAAAAAACCTACAACAACCCAGTGATTCCGGCCATGAAAGCCTTTGACAATACAATGTTATTTTAAGTGTTTGACTAGGACTCTGGAGACTGGAATTCAAATCTTGCTCGGATTCAGAGGAGAACAACAGCAAACCCCGTGTCAGAACAAACCTTGCCAAGAAAAAACCCCTTGGGTTGGCCTTGAGTCGGAAACAACTCTCAAGGCATACAACAACAACTTTATTGAGCAGAAAGAACACTTGATTTGATCATACTAATTACAAAACCAAATTAGATCACAATTAAATTATATTAAATAGCAGCCACAATTGAAGTGCTGTCAGTAATTCTTAGAAACAGCGCTGCATAGTGGTTTGAGCTTTGAACGAAGAGTTTGGGGGCCAGGGCTTGAATCTTCACTTAGTCATGAAGTGACCTTGGGCAAGTCACACACTCTCAGTCTCACAAGAAGGAGATGGCAAATCTCTTTTGAACCAATCTTGCCAAGAAACCCCTGTGACAGGGTTGTCATAGAGCAGGCATGGGCAAACTTTGGCCCTCCAGGTGTTTTGGACTTCAACTCCCACAAAACTTGCTCATCGTTGGCAGAAATGTATCCAATTGTCTGGTGATTATGTGGAAAAGTGAATAGTGGTAGTTAAAGACCACATTCTAAGGCAGTGTTTCTCAACCTGGGGGTCGGGACCCCTGGGGGGGGGGGGGGGGTCGCAAGGGGGTGTATATTCTGAAGACCATCAGAATATACAATATTTTGTGTTGGTCATGGGGGTTCTGTATGGGAAGTTTGGCCTAATTCTATCGTTGGTGGACTTCAGAATGCTCTTTGGTAATAGATGATCTAAAAATCCCAGCAACTACAATTCCCAAGTGTCAAGGTCTATTTTCCCCGAACTTCACCAGTGTTCACATTTGGGCATATTGAATATTCGTGCCAAGTTTGATCCAGATCCATCATTGTTTGAATGGACAGTGCTCTCTGGATGTAGGTGAACTACAACCCTAAAATCCAAGGTCAATGACAACCAAACCCTTCCAGTATTTTCTGTTGGTCATGGGAGTTCTGTGTGCCAAGTTTGGTTCAAGTCCATTGTTGGTGTAGTTCAGAATGCTCTTTGAATGTAGGTGAACTATAAATCCCAGCAACTACAACTCCCAAATGTCAAGGTCTATCTCCCCCAAAATTCACCAGTGTACATATTTGGGCATATTGAGTATTTGTGCCAAGTTTGGTACAGACCCATCATTGTTTGAGCCCACAGTGCTCTCTGGGTGTAGCTGAACTACAACTCCCAAACTCAAGGTCAATCCCCACCAAACCCCATCCTTCCATCCGCCCACCAATCCTCCCATCCCAACCCCACCAGTATTCAAATTTGGGCATATTGGATATTTGTGCCAAATTTGGTCCAGTGAATGAGAATACATCCTGCATATCAGATATTTACATAACGATTCATAACAGTAGGAAAATTACAATTATGAAGTAGCAACCAAAATACTGGGAATGTTTTTCCACTTCTGGGGGTCACCACAACATGAGTAACTGTATTAAGGGGTCGCGGCCATTAGGAACGTTGAGAACCACTGTATTAAAATATTCCCATCCAAACCCAAGTAACAAAGGTGGAGGCATTACTTTTCATTCAGCCCTCGTATTTTTCAGATTTCCCCAGTCAAGTTTTAAAGTTGCAGAATATAAGTAAATATTTCGTGCTGTATCTGGACATCCTTGAGAACCTCAGGTCATTGAGTCAGGCCAACCGGTCATTTGATCACCTATTGTTTGATCATGGTCAAGTCTTGTCAAATATTCTGAGCCAAGAACAATTTGGTGTCCGCTTCCATTATGGCGCAATTTTGTTGGCAAGGGAGAGTGGGAGTGAACCAAGCCATTCTGGTTTGTAGGAGATGACATTGCGGAATTTCGCAATTAGCTCGATGTGATTAAGACCTGAGTCATGTTCACTGCCCTTGGTCACGGAGACCCATTAGTATTTAGCATTATTTAGCATACCGAATCTGGAGTTTTGAAGGAAAGGTATCAGTGTTCATTTGTTGGAACAAAAGCAAATGGAGCCATATGGAGCATCGGAAACTACAGTTACAAGTTGCACTTGGCACAGTCCTTGATGGGTTTCGGGCCACTTGTGCATGTAATGAAGAGTCACAACATTATCTGCTGAATCCAGAGAGCGCATGTAACCAAATGTTCGGTAACCAGTAACAGACTTCAGTCTTAATGAGTTTGTTCTGCCACCTTTTAAAATAATCTTATATTGCATCTTGTAACAGTCAGTCTCGTAAACCTGTTTGGAGTTGTCCAAAGAGTCAGGTCATTGTTTTGAATCTGTTGAGGGTAATTTCCTTGTGTTATCCTGAGTCCCATAGTGGCTTACACTTAACACATAACACTTAACACAAGCTGTCATGGTTCCTGGCAGATTTCATGTCTGTGTGCTTTCATTTCAGGTGTCAGCATCCTGGGTACCCATCGTGCACAGATCTTTTGATAGCCAAGCAAAACAATAATGTGACCCACACATTCTTGTGAAAGAGGTCAACCCTCCTGTTCAAGGAGCTTCATTGGCTGCCGTTTATTTTCCGAGCCCAATTTAAGGTGCAGGTGCCCTGAACGGTTTGGGACCAGCCTACCTGCGTGACCGCATCTCCGTCTACGAACCCACGCGTTCACTTCATTCATCTGGAGAGGCCTTGCTCGTGATCCCGCCTGCCTCTCAAGCGTGTTTGGCGGGGACACGAGACAGGGCCTTTTCTGTGGTGGCCCCCCGACTCTGGAACACCCTCCCCAAAGATCTTAGACAGGCCCCTACATTGGCAGTCTTCAGAAAGAACTTAAAGACCTGGCTGTTCCGATGTGCCTTCCCAGAATAGGAAATCTCCAATACCAAGTCCCAGAAGCACTTTATTAGAACTAAGATTGCTGCAGTCTGCACACTGCACTTCCCTATAATCCTTACATATCACCTGTCACATCAGCACTTTTAATTCCTGTACCCTTCACCCTGGCCCGGTCCAGTTTTATTGTGTTTTGGTGTATTGTTTATTGCTTGTTGTTTTAATATTGCTTTAATTGTTTTTAATTTGCTTTAGGTTTGTATTGTTATGTTGTGTTTGAGGCCTTGGCCTTTGTCATCCGCATCGAGTCCTTCGGGAGATGCTAGCGGGGTACAAATAAAGATAATACTAATAATAATAATAATAATAATAATTGCCGATTATGCTTGAAATTTCTCTGAGTGATACGACAATCATCCTGAATCAATCTGTCAACCTTTTGCTTGTGAAACTCGGTGGTTGCTGTCACAGGACATCCAACTCTTTGTCATGCAAGTCAGATGTTCCCACCTCAACATCTTTAAACTTACTTGCCCAAAGATGCACAGTACTCACATCAACACAATCACCATGAACAGCTTGCATTCTCTGATGAATCTCCTTTGGAATGACAACTTCTGCTGTCAAGAATTCAATGACAGCACATTACTTAAATCGCTCTGACCGACCGTCTGTCCAGGGTTCCATACTTTGCACTTTAACAACACAACCGTTCAATGCTAAGGCTTTCTGCCCAAATGGAACTGTAGAGGAGAGTCTACTGAACAAGCCAGTTCCTGCCTCATACCAGTACTGCCATCTGTTGAGGAGTTACGAAGGTGGAGGCATTACTTTTCATTCAACTCTCGTAGACAGTATTTAACTGTTTGAGGAAAAAGGATGACCACTGTATTAAACTGTATTGAAAAGAAGCACTTCCAAGCCAAGAATATAATAGAAGTGCACCAGAGGATCTAGGACAGTGGTTCTCAACTTGGGGTCCCCAGATGTTTTTGGCCTACAACTCCCAGAAATCCCAGTCAGTTTACCAGCTGTTAGGATTTCTGGGAGTTGAAGGCCAAAAACATCTGGGGACCCCAGGTTGAGAACCACTGATCTAGGAAATGCCTCGCACATGTATTTTGCCAGCTGTTGGTAAATGAAACGATGGATACTGATCCCAATGACCGACTGTATATGTAAGTTTAAATATGTTGGTCCAGATCCATCACTGTTTGAGTCCACAGTGCTCTCTGGATGTGGGTGAACTATAATTCCCAAACTCAAGGTCAATGTCCACCAAACCCTTCCAGTTTTTTCTGTTGGTCATGGGAGCTCTGTGTGCTAAGTTTGGCCCAATTCCATCACTGGTGGAGTTCAGAATGCTCTTTGATTGTAGGTAAACTATAAATCCCAGTAACAATTGCCAAATGACAAAATCAATTTTTTTTGGAGTGGAGGACATAAATTGGACTGTTAGGTGTCTTGTGTTCAAATTTGGTGTCAATTCATCCAGTGGTTTTTGAGTTCTGTTAATCCCACAAACGAACATTATATTTTTATTTATATAGATGTAAACTTGTATTCATGCAAAGATAGGGAAAATATTCCCTGTGGATACAGATTTGTATTATACTGCTAAGTCAGCATTTTCCAATTTCGTGCAATGGTGCTATCAAGTTTGAAGCCCAATTCGAAGATGTTTCAATACATAGCAGAATGAAGCATTAAATAAAAGTTCGGCTTACAAGTGGCCAAATTCTGTAGACATCTACCTCCATCCAGCGTATGACTCCGCTCTGTCCTTAACTTACCCTGCCAAGTTACTCCGTAGATATAACACTACACACACTAAGTGTACCAACACTATGTAAACATGGGATTAGCAGGGTGAAGGAAGGACACCCTTCCAGTCTTCAGTCTGTGCTGCAGCAGATCGCAAAAGTCAAACAAAGGAAAAAGTGTGGGCATACAAAAGTACGGTGTACGGAGTCAAACAAATCGGAAACTACAACATAACCAGCTTCCAGATTGTGGGATAGAATTAAGCTTACGGACCATATGTCGTGAACCAAATGCAATGGTTCATTATGGGTTTCCAGGCTCAATCCAAAGGGATTGTATTGATCATAGAATCAAAGAATCAAAGAGTTGGAAGAGACCTCATGGGCCATCCAGTCCAACCCCATTGTGCCAAGAAGCAGGAATATTGCATTCAAATCACCCCTGACAAATGGCCATCCAGCCTCTGTTTAAAAGCTTCCAAAGAAGGAGCCTCCACCACACTCCAGAGAGTTCCACTGCTGAACGGCTCTCACAGTCAGGAAGTTCTTCCTCATGTTCAGATGGAATCTCCTATGTTGTAGTTTGAAGCCATTGTTCTGCGTCCTAATCTCCAGTAAGAAGAGAAGGCTGAGAGAAGACATGATAGCCATGTATTTGAGGGGAAAGAAAGGAGATTCCATCTGAACATTAGGTAGAACTTCCTGACTGTGAGAGCTGTTCAGTAGTGGAACTCTCTGCCCCGGAGTGTAGTGGAGGCTCCTTCTTTGGAGGCTTTTAAGCAGAGGCTGGATGGTCATCTGCCAGGAGTACTTTGAATGTGATTTTCCTGCTGCTTGGCAGAATGGAGTTGGACTGGATGGCCCACAAGGTCTCTTCCAACTCTGTGATTCTATGATTCTATAATCTAGGTACCAGAAAACAAGCTTGCTCCCTCCTCCCTGTGTCTTCCTCTTACATATTTATACATGGCCCTTATCATATCTCCTCTCAGCCTTCTCTTCTTCAGGCTAAACATGCCCAGCTCCTTAAGTCACTCCTCATAGGGTTTGTTCTCCAGACCCTTGATCATTTGAGTCGCCCTCCTCTGGACACATTCCAGCTTGTCAATATCTCTCCTGAATTGTGGTGCCCAGAATTGGACACAATATTCCAGGTGTGGTCTAACCAAAGCGGAATAGAGCATGGGGAGCATTACTTCCCTAGATCTAGACACTATGCTCCTATTGATGCAGGCCAAAATCCCATTGGCATTTTTTGCTGCCACCAAGGCTTTAATGTTTTGGACTAGCAGATCAGGGAGGGCAGGAATCTATGGTGTGTCCCATCGCCCCATAGAATCATAGAGTTGGAAGAGACCTCCTGGGCCATCCAGTCCAACCCCATTCTGCCAAGAAGCAGGAATATTGCATTCAAATCACCCCTGACAGATGGCCATCCAGCCTCTGTTTAAAAGCTTCCAAAGAAGGAGCTTCCACCACACTCCAGGGCAGAGAGTTCCACTGCTGAACAGCTCTCACAGTCAGGAAGTTCTTCCTAATGTTAAAGAGGATAAAGATACAGTTGGACTGGGGTTTGGTTCTTGATCTCCTTCACGTATACTGTTTTCAATACTATTATTATCTAATAGTATTATTATACCATTATTAAAATATCAGTAATGGTATATTGCTTTGTACAATGAGGAAGTATGGAAAAGTAAATAGTGTGTTCGCCCAGGGACCTGGGAGATCTAGGCTCGTGTCCCTGCAGAACTCGCAGGGTGCCTTTGGAGTCGGCACAGTCTCTTATATAGACATGCTTCACAGGTTCGCATAAAATACGAGGGTTGAATGAAAAGTAACGCCTCCACCTTCATTACTTGGGTTTGGATGGGAATATGGTAATAAATCAAAGGCAGAAATAATCCTTAGAATGTGCTCTTTAACTACCACTATTCACTTTTCCACATAATCACCAGACAATTGGAGACATTTCTGCCAACGATAAGCAATCAGGTTAAAGGACAATTGATAATGTTCACTATGGCATGGAAGAGGATTTGGATAAGTTAAACGGCGTAATCATTAGTAGATGGCTAGCTAAACAGCCACCAGACGGGCAATAGCTAATCAGAATGTAAGTATACTGTTTTAATCTTTATTTATTAATGTTCATATATAAGTGTTATATTTGTTATTCTGTGTTTTATGATGCGGCATTGAATTATTGCCAATTGTAAGCCGCCCTGAGTCCCCACAGGGGCTAAGAAGGGCGAGGTAAAAATGTTCGTAATAAATAAATAAATAAACAAGTTTTCTGAAGCCATCACAGAAGAAGTCGACACTCTGTTTCCGCAACCAGCGTCAGCATCCTGGGTACCCATCGTGCACAGATCTTCCGATAGCCAAGCAAAACAATAATGTGACCCACACGTTCTTGTGAAATGCTGATTATGCATGAAATTTCTCTCTGAGTGATACGACAATCATGCTGAATCAATCTGTCAATGTTTTGTTTGTGAAACTTGGTGGTTGCTGTCACAGGAGGTCCAACTCCTTGTTTGTCAGATGTTCCCACCACAACATCTTTAAACTTACTTGCCCAACGACGCACAGTACTCACATCAACACAATCACCATAAATAGTTTGCATTCTCTGATTAATCTCCTTTGGAGTGACACCTTCTGCTGTCAAGAATTCAATGACTGCACATTGCTTAAGCCGCATTGACTAACCATCTGCACAGGGTTCCATGGTTTGCACTTTAACAACACAACCGTTCAATGCTAAGGCTTCCCACCAAAACGGGACTGTAGAGGAGAGTCTACTGAACAAGCCAGTACCTGCCACATACCAGTACTGCCATCTGTTGAGAATTTACGAAGGTGGAGGCATTACTTTTCATTCAACCCTTGTATATGGAACTAATACCATTTGTAAAAGAGTTGTTGTTATTCTTATGATGCACAATAACCTGTAGCTCAGGCAGGGAGATCTTCCTAATAAACTATAGCTGAAGAAGGCTGAAATCCTACTACAAGAAGACGGAGTCTAACTCTTCACTCACAACGTTATGAGTCAATTTTGCAAGAGTGAACTGCAAGAGCAAACAATTCCAACCTCAAATGAGCAATGCGCTACAATGCGACCACATATCCAACTATACTATACCATCACTTCCACACTCTTTGACTGAAAATAGAATTGGAGGATTTTTTTTTTCGTGTCAGGAGCAACTTGAGAAACTGCAAGTTGCTTCTGGTGGAATATATTTCAGATTTCAATATTAATGTCAAAAATACGTAGTATGATTTTACATAGGATTCGGTTTGCTAGTAAATCCTATGTATCCTTTGGTTTGCTAGTAAAACTGAATGGCTGTGTCGCAAAATGATGTATGTCCAAATAGTGTGAGGCTATGCGCTCATGCATCGTTTCCTAGTTTCCTAGAGGCCCACGGCTAGCCGTTGATTGAAGATGGACACCAGATTAGACAGATCTAATCCAGCAAGACAATTCTTAATGCTCTTCTTATCTAAATCAGTGCGCAAGCATTTCTGGAAAGAGTCAGGCACAGCCTCACACCCCCTTTCCAAGTTCAACCGCTATCTCCTTGAGCTCCACATGCTCATTTATGTTTCATACACATCAGCAGTTTGAGCCGCCGGAGCTACAATTCTCTCGTAAATGAGGCACTCTTTGGAACGCTTCCATCAACGCGCATAATGCTGAACATACTCCGAGCCAGCGCATTATCTCAGCACAAAGCATGCCCAGCTGATGCAGCTCAAACTAGATCGCACTTCTAGCAGCATTGCTGGGGGAAGGGGAAAGAAAGGGCTTTGTTTGCAAATGTCTCCCTTTATTTCCTTCCAGCCACCATCCAAATAAAACAGAAAACAAGGTGCAAAGCTCATTGCAGAGGAATATCTCTGAGTGATGAAGAAATATAGTAAATACTGCAATTGTCGGTTATGCAAAGATGTGATGAATATTTCCAAATGTAGGGTCTTTGCATAACAAATTGAAATAGTTACCATATTTCTTCAATTCTAAATGTACTTTCCCCCATATAAACATATCTAAAATGGGGTATGTCTTAGAATCATGAAATAGAAAGATAGATAAATAGACCACACCTGGAATATTGTGTCCAATTCTGGGCACCACAATTCAAGAAAGATATTGACAAGCTGGAATGTGTCCAGAGGAGGGCGACTAAAATGATCAAGGGTCTGGAGAACAAGCCCTATGAGGAGCGGCTTAAGGAGCTGGCCATGTTTAGCCTGAAGAAGAGAAGGATGAGAGGAGATATGATAGCCATGTATAAATATGAGAGAGGAAGCCACAGGGAGGAGGGAGCAAGCTTGTTTTCTGCTTCCTTGGAGACTAGGATGTGGAACAGTGGCTTCAAACTACGAGAGGAGATTCCATCTGAACATGAGGAAGAACTTCCTGACTGTGAGAGCCGTTCAGCAGTGGAACTCTCTGCCCCAGAGTGTGGTGGAGGCTCCTTCTTTGGAAGCTTTTAAGCAGAGGCTGGATGGCCATTTGTCAGGGGTGATTTGAATGCAATATTCCTGCTTCTTGGCAGAATGGGGTTGGACTGGATGGCCCATGAGGTCTCTTCCAACTCTAGGATTCTATGATTCTATATAATTTGATATTTTAAGATGTACTCAATTTTTAAAAATGTTTATATGGGGAAAAGGTGGATCTTAGAATAGAAGAAATATGGTAAATATTCTAATATATATGTGTATGTGTGTATATATGTATATGTATGTGTATATATATGAATGTGTGTGCATGTGTTGTTGAACACACACACACTCATGGCCAGAATCACTGGGTTGTTGCGTATTTTCCGGACTGTACGTCCATGTTCCAGAAGCATTCTCTCCTGACTTCCAAGGATACCTGCCATAGATGCAGGCAAAACATCAGGAGAGAATGCTTCTGGAACATGGACATACAGCTCATAAAACACACAACAACCTAATGTGTATACAATATAGATACATACACACACATACAATAGAGTCTCGCTTATCCAACCTTCACTCATCCAACATTCTGTATTATCCAAAGCAGTCTGCCTTCCGCCCGGATCCACAGCTATTTCAATACATTGCGATGTTTTGGTGCCATATTTGTAAATTATAGTACTTACTACATAATGTTACCGTGTATTGAACTGCTTTTTCTGTCGATTTATTGTGAAACATGATGTTTTAGTGCTTAATTTATAAAATCATAATGTAATTTGACATTTAACAGGCTTTCCCTTGATCCCTCTCCAACATTTTCACTTATCCACCAGCCTGTTTATGTTGGATAAGCGAGACTCTACTGTCTGTGTGTGTATGTGTGTATATATATATATATATACACACACACACACACACACACACATATACATATACATACACACACACACACACACACACACACACATATATATATATATATATATATATATATATATATATATATATATAATCAGTGGTGTTTAGAATCGAAGAAATACGGGAATAAGACTGGGGTTGTGAAACAGACCACAATGGCATTTTATCTCCAGACTGCAGGAGTTGATAAAAAGGTAAATAGTCCATTTGAACACAAAAATGTCAGCTTTGTTATGGTTTTTAACCTACATCCAGCATGCCCAGTGTGGAACACATCTCACCACACTAAAACAGTGGATGTGGCTCTTAATGAGACATGCCGCATTATCACGGGGTGTCTGCACCCTACACTACTGGAGAAATTACACTGCTTAGCTGGTATCACACCACCTGACATCTGCCGGGAAGTTGCAGCCAATAGTGAAAGGACCAAGGCAGAGACATCTCCAGCCCACCCCCTGTTTGGGTATCAGTCAGCACGTCAACGACTTAAATCAAGACATAGTTTTCTAAGATCTACAGAGACAGTCGCTGGAACACCCCAGCAAGCGAGAGTCCAAAAGTGGCAGGCTGATACCAAATAAGTGACTCCCCCTGGGCACACAGAAAACTGGGCGACTTGGAAGGCGCTGAACAGACTGCACTCTGGCACCACGAGATGCAGAGCCAATCTTAAGAAATGGGGCTACAAAGTGGAATCCTCGACATGCGAGTTTGGAGAAGAGCCAACCACAGACCACCTGCTGCAATGCAACCTGAGCCCTGCCACATGCACAAGGGAGGATGTTCTTGCAGCAACACCAGAAGCACTCCAAGTGGCCAGATACTGGTCAAAGGGCATTTAATCAACTACCAAGCTTGCAAACTCTGTATTTTGTCTGTTTGTTTGTTTGTTTAAAATGTAATACAAATGTCTGGTTGCTGCTGACACAATAAATAAATAAACCTACATCCAGGATTTTTTTTATTAAAAAAACTTAAATTGTGTGATTTATTCCAGGGATGTTTTCTGAGAACAATGAGAATTCCAATATATTGTTGGGACAGTGAACATTTCTGCGCAGCCAGAGATTGTTTGTAGGGACTGAATCGAGACTATTTCATAATAACCAAAACACAGAGCCAGAAAACAGCAGGGAAAACATTTGTTCCGAGTATGTGTTGTTCCTCCGTTTTTCACAGAAACAAAAGGGGAGGGAGAATGCAACCAATACAATGCCTGTCTTCCAATCAGTGTTATTATAAGGTGCATCTAGACCAGTGGTTCTCAACCTTCCTAATGCCGTGACCCCTGAATACAGTCCCTCATGTTGTGGTGACCCCCAACCATCACATTGTTTTTGTTGCTACTTCATAACAGTCATTTTCCTACTGTTATAAATCATAATGTAAATATCAGATATGCAAGATGTATTTTCACTCACTGGGCCAAACTGGGCACAAATACCCAATGCACCCACATGTAAATGCTAGTGGGGTTGGGGGAGGATTGATTTTGTAATTTGGGAGCTGCAGTTGCTGGGATTTATAGTTCACCTATAATCAAAGAGCATTCTGAACTCCACCAGCAATGGATTTGAGCCTAATTTGCCATACAGGACTCCCATGACCAACAGAAAACAATGGAAGGGTTTGGTGGGGATTGACCTTGAGTTTGGGAGTTGTAGTTCACCTACATCCAGAGAGCACTGTGGACTCACACAATTGTGGATCTGGACAAAATTTGGCACAAATACTCAATATGCGCAAATGTGAACACTGGTGGAGCCTGGGGAAAATAGACCTTGAGTTTTGGGAGTTGTAGTTGCTGGGATTTATAGTTCATTACAATCAAAGAACTTTCTGAACTCCACCAATGATAGAATTGGCTCAAACTTCCCACATGGAATCCCCATGACCATCAGAAAATACTGGGTTTCCTATGGTCTTTGGCGACCCCTCTGACACCCCTTTGTGACCCCCTCAGGGGTCCCTACCCCCAGGTTGAGAAACACTTATCTAGACTGTAAAATTAATGCACTTTGATACCACTGTCACGACTCAATGCTATAGGGTCCTAAGATTTGAAATATGGAAACTACAACTGCCAGGATTCCATAGCACTGAGCCATGGAAGTGAAAGTGGGTGTCAAAATGCAACAATTCTGCAGTGTAGATGCACCCATCGTCACGTGGCAGGTGGCTGTGATCGAGGGACATTGTTTACAACTCAGTAGCACAAAACACAAGCCCGGTTTTGTGCAAATTCAGCAAGAAAACACAACTTGGGAAGATAAGAAAATGCCCTGAAGGAAGGTTAAAAGAGTTTCTAAAGATGGTACTTTGTGTCCACTGCCTTGAGTTCAAACACAGCTTGGAAAGGTAACACCAATACAATTTCTAAGCTCCACTGCTTCCCCTATTGTCTATGTTTGTATTTCAACACAATTCTAGTTCTCCGGAGAGAGCTCCCTGTTTTGTACATTTTGTCCATTTCATCATTAGCTGCGTTTGGGGCAAAAGAGAAAGGGGGGGGGGGAGAATAATTACAAATAAAGCAGGCTTTATTCTCTGGCAAAAGACTAGGCGTGTTGTCACTCCCGCTGTTGAAATGTCACACTCGCAATCAAACACACCAAAGAGGAAATAATCCCGAAAATGAAGCGGAAAGGGAAAGACTGGAGAGATGTGTCATTTGGAACAAAGGTGGATGCCACAGAAGACAAGGCGCGTGCGTTCCATCGTTTGTGGGTGTGACACAATGCACTCAAATGGGACTAATTAACCGCAAACCTTCGCACAGAAGCAGCGTGCGCCGGGGTAGGATTTTATTAGTCTCAATACAAACATACATTCCCAAAACAAATGCACACAAGGACTCCGTTCCAATAAATCCTTGTACAGATGCAACACCTTTCTGATCCATAACAATAATAATAATAATAATAATAATAATAATAGTAATAATAATAATAGGAAAACTCAAGATACCTCTTCCTTCTGTCTCAAATGATATAGTATTTAGTCTTAGCATAAATATGAGGATACAGATTTAAATTGGGGCTCAAGGAAAGGAGACAGAAAGAATCAGAAACCATGAAGACGGACAGCTCCATCGGACAAAGGGAAAGATGGAGACACAACAATAGACACCAGTGGCTCTATCTAGCCAGTATCCACGACATACTGGAATAACTGGGGGAGAAAGGACACACAGACACACAGAAATAACCAATGTCAACACTTCCATTTCTCCTTTACTCATTCATCTGATCGTTAGAAGACATGGCTGGAAGGATGTCTTTGTTACCTTGTTTATACTAATGTACACCTATGGAATTGGGTGCATTGAAAAGGTGGGTTGCAAAGAGGGTGAATTAAAGAGGAGTGGGCTTTAGAATAAGGACAAGGGCATCAGTAATAGAGCTAAAGGAAAGGGGAATACTGAGCTGAAAACATATTATTATTATTATTGACACAAAAACACAGTTGTGACACAGCAAACAAGATATATATGCTGGATTTCCTATCACGAAATCACAAGTAGAACACTTCCCAAGCGTTTAGGATTGTGTGATGATGATATTATTATTATTATTATTATTATTATTATTATTATTATTATTTGAGTCTTCTTTATCCAAAATGGGGCCAGAAGAGTTCTGGATGTCAGATATTTTGGAATACTTGCATATATATTCCAAATGGGGCCAGAAGAGTTCTGGATAACATATATTTTGGATAATGTATTGTCGAAGGCTTTCATGGCCGGAATCACTGGGTTGTTGTTGGTTTTTTCAGGCTATATGGCCATGGTCTAGAGGCATTCTCTCCTGACATTTTGCCTGCATCTATGGCAAGCATCCTCAGAGGTAGTAAGGTCTATATTTTGGATATTTTGCATGTATATATAGTGTCATCTCTGCTTTCAGACTGGGTCCTATCTCCAAGAGAGAGATAGACAGATAGATAGATATTAGATAGATAGATGGTAAAGGTTTCCCCTGACATTAAGTCTAGTTATGTCCGATACTGGGAGGTGGTGCTCATCTCTATTTCTAAGTCAAGGAACCAGCATTGTTTGCAGACACCTCCAAGGTCATTTGGCCAGCATGACTGCATGGAGTGCTGTTACCTTCCCACCGGAGCAGTACCTATCGACCTGTTCACATTTCCATGTTTTCCAACTGCTAGGTTGACAGAAGCTGGGGCTAAACAGCGGGAGCAAACCCTGCTACCCGGATTCGAATTGCCAACCTTTCACTCAGTAAATTCACCAGATCAGCGGTTTAACTTGCTGCGCCACAAGGGACTCCATGATAGATAGACAGTCAGCCCCAGCTTCTGCCAACCTAGCAGTTCAAAACATGCAAATGTGAGTAGATCAATAGGTACAACTCCAGCTGGAAGGTAACAGCGCTCCTTGTAGTCAAGCCGACCACATGACCTTGGAGGTGTCTATGGACAATGTCGGCTCTTCCGCTTAGAAATGGAGATGAGGACAAACCCCTAGAGTTGAACACAACTGGACTTAATGTCAGGGGAAAACCTTTACCAAAACCTATACCTATATATATATATATATATATATATATATATAGTGAGGTATCTTGGAGATAGAACCCAGTCTGAAAGCGAAGGTGACACTATAACACTATATATAGGTGTGCGTGTGTGTATACCTATACCTATATACATATATATACACACACACACACACACACACACATATTATATTGACATATCTTGTAGATAGGACCCAGTCCGAAAGCGAAGGTGACACTATAACACTATGTGTGTGTGTGTGTGTGTGTGTGTGCGCGCGCGCGCGTGTGTACCTATACCTATACCCCCCTCTCCCTCCCTCTCTCTCTATATATATATATGAGATATCTTGGAGATAGGATCCAGTCCGAAAGCAAAGGTGACACAATACACACACATGGAAGACTCAAATAATAATAATAATTTTTCAGCTCAGTCTGAAAATACAGAGAGAGAGAGAGAGGAGAGATATCTTGGAGATGGGACCCAAGCCTAAGCATTCAATTCATTTATGTGTCACATATAATGTAGCTTTATGTAATCTTTGAAATCGTTTTGCGCCTGAAATAAAGTTTGTGCACTGAACCGTCCGAAAGCAAAGGTGACATTATTTCAGCCACCGAAGTGAACAATTTTGGAGCATTACAAGTTTATGTGTATGGGTACTCAAATCTATTTATTGTTGTTGTTGACCATGGTAGAAAAATATTGGGGGGGGGGATATTAGGGGTCTCTAAAATGACAGGAGAATATGAAGGGACTATTAAGGAGGGATCAAAAATAATAGCGGAATATTAGGGACCTATTAAATAGGTTAAATAATAGGAGAATATTAAGGGTTTATTAAGGGAGGGCTAAAAGGACAGGAGAATGTTAAAGTGAAGATAATGAGGGCTCTACAATGGGAGGAAAATATGGTTGTGTTGGATAAGATGGTAGAATATTATGAGGGTGGTCTACAAGGATTGGAGAGTATATATTATATATATGATCCTCTCTGATATTCTCTGACCATTTTGGACACACACACCACTTATATATATATATGAGAGAGAAAGACCTGTAAGGGGGGGGGGGGAGAAAGGAGGGAGGGAAGGAAGGAAGGATAGAAGGAAGGGAGGATGGGAAGAAAGGAGGAAGAAGGAAAGGAAGGGAAGAAGGAAGGAAGGAAGGAAGGAAGGAAGGAAGGAAGGAAAGAGGGAGGGAGGGAGGGAAGAAAGGAGGAAGAAGAAAGGGAAAGGAAAGTGGGAAGGAAGAAAAAAGGGAGGGAGGGAAGGAAAGAAGGAAGGAAAGGAGGGAGGGAGGGAGAAAAGGAAGCAGAAGGAAAGGAAACAAGGAAGGGAAGGGAAAGGAAAGAGGGAAGGAAGGAAGGAGAAAGGAAAGGAGAGAGAGGGGGGGAGGAAAGGAGGCAGAAGGAAAGGAAAGAAGGGGAAGGGAAAGGAAAGGGGGAGGTAAGGAAGGAAGGAGGAAAGGAGAGAGAGGAAGGGAGGAAAGGAGGCAGATGGAAAGGAAAGAAGGAAGAGAAAGGAAAAGAAAGAAAAGAGTGAAGGAAGGAAAGAAGGAAGCAAAGAAGAGGGAGGGAGGAAAGGAGGCAGAAGAAAAGGAAAGAAGGAAGGGAAAGGGAAAGAAAGGAAAGCATGAAGGAAGGAAAAAGGAAGGAAAGGAGAGGGGGAGAGGAAGAAAGGAGGCGGAAGGAAAAGAAAGAAGGAAGGGAAGGGAAAAGACAGGAAAGCATGAAGGAAGGAAAGAAGAGTGAGAGGGGGAAGGATGCAGAAGGAAAGGAAAGAAGGGAAGAAGGGAAGGATGGAAGGGAGGGAAGGAAGGAAGGAAAGGAGGGAGGGTGGGAGGAAAGACAGAAAGAGGGAAGGAAGGGAAGGATGGAAGGGAGGGAAGGAAGGAAAGGAGGGAGGGTGGGAGGAAAGACAGAAAGAGGGAAGGAAGGGAAGGAGGAAAAGGAGGGAGGAGAAGAAAGCGAGGAGGGAGGGAGGAAGAAGGAAAGTAAAGCAAAGGAAGGAAGGAAGGAAATAAGGAAGGATAGAAGGAAAGGAAGAAGGAACGAGGGAAGGAAGGGTGGTAGGGAGAGAGGGATGAAGAAGAAATTGAAAGGAAAGAAGGAAAGAAAGAAAGAGGGAGGATAGAGAGAAGAAAAGAGTGGAAGGGAGGGAGGAAAAAGGAGGAAGAAGAAAAGAAAAGGGAGGGAGGGAGGATAAAAAAGGACAGAGAAGGTGGGAGGAAAGGAGGAAGAAGGGAAGGAGGGAAGGAAGGAAGAAAGGATGGGAAGAAGGGATAGGGAAGAAAAGGTGGAAGGAAGGGAGGAAGAAGGAAAGCAAAGGAAGGGAGGGTGGAAATAAGGAAGGATAGAAGAAAAGGAAGAAGGGCAGAGGGAAGGAAGGATAGTAGGGAGAGGGGGATGAAGGAAAGGAAAGAAGGAAAGAAAGAAAGAAAGAGGGAGGATAGAAAGAAGGAAAGAGTGGAAGGGAGGGAGGAAAGAGGAGGAAGAAGAAATGAAAAGGGAGGGAGGGAGGATAAAAAAGGACAGAGAAGGTGGGAGGAAAGGAGGAAGAAGGGAAGGAAGGAAGGATGGGAAGAAGGGATAGGGAGGAAAGGGTGAAAGGGAGGGAGGGAGGAAGAAGGAAAGCAAAGCAAAGGGAGGGAGGCTAGAAAGAAGGGAAGAGGGAAGGAAGAGGAGGCTGCCCTGTCCTCCCTCCCTGCCTGCCTGCCAGCCAGTGCCTACCTCTCTCCGTGGGTGTCGGGGGAAGAATCCTGGCCCTTCAGCCTGGCGACGGGAGGCAGCAAAGGCGGAGAAGGAGGAGCAGCAGGAGCAGCAGCGGGAGAAGAAGAAGAAGCAACAGAGGCGGCGGCGGAGACGACCGGCGTCGGCCTGCTCCTGGGCAGCCGGACCTCCTGCTCTCCTTCCTTCCTTCCTTCTCCTCCTCCTCCTCTGGGCCCGCCTCCCGCAGCAAGAGGAGGGGAGAAGAGAGGAGGAGGAGCTTGAGCCTGAGCCTGAGCCTGCCCGGGGCTGCAGTGCCTCAGGGCGCGTGCAGAGGGCTTTGCACGCCAAGCGGGCTCATCTCCCCAGTCGCAACACCTGCACTCGCCATCTGCGGAGTGCCCTTCATTTCCATTGCTTTCCTGTTGCCTCTTTTTTGCCTTCTGGCTGACCCTGAGCATGTGCAGAGTGCTTTTCCTTTCCATTGGTTTCCTTTTTCCCTCCTTTCCATGGAACTGGGCCTTCTGGCTACAATGCCCATGAGCATGTGCAGAGTGCTTTTTGTTTCAATTGCTTTCTTGTTACCTCTTCTTTCCCAGGAACTGGGCCTTCTGGCTACAGTCCCCCTGAGCATGTGCAGAGTGATTTTCATTTCAATTGGTTTCCTTTTTCCCTCCTTTCCCTTCTGGCTACAATGCCCCTGAGCATGTGCAGAATGCTTTTCATTTCTATTGGTTTCCTTTTTCCCTCTTTTCCCTGGAACTGGGCCTTCTGCTACAATACCGCTGAGCATGTGCAGAGTGCTTTTTCCTTTCCATTCGTTTCCTTTTCCCCTCCTTTCCCTGGAACTGGACCTTCTTGCTACAATGCCCCTGAGCACGTGCAGAGGTGGCGTTGTCCATAGACACCTCCAAGGTCATGTGGCCAGCATGAGTACGTGGAGAACCATTACCTTCCCGCCGGAGCGGTACCTATTGATCTACTCACATTTGCATGTTTTTGAACTGCTAGGTTGGCAGAAGCTGGGTCTAACAGTGGGAGCTCACCCCTCTCCCCGGATTCGAACTACCAATCTTTCAGTCAGCAAGTTCAGCAGCACAATGCTTTAACCACTGTGCAGAGTGCATTTCATTTCAATTGCTTTCCTGTTGTCTCTTCTTTCCCTGGAACTGGGCCTTCTTCCTACAATATCCCTGAGCACATGCAGAGTTGGCGTTGTCCATAGACACCTCCAAGATCATGTGGCCGGCATGAGTACACGGAGAACCGTTACCTTCCTGCTGGATCAGTACCTATTGATCTCTCACATTTGCATGTTTTCAAACTGCTAGATTGGCAGAAGCTGGGGCTAACAGTGGGAGCTCACCCCTCTCCCCGGATTCGAACTACCGACCTTTCAGTCAGCAAGTTCAGCAGCTCAATGCTTTAACCACTGTGCAGAGTGCATTTCATTTCAATTGCTTTCCTGTTGTCTCTTCTTTCCCTGGAACTGGGCCTCCAAGGAAGCAGAAAACAAGCTTGCTCCCTCCTCCCTGTGGCTTCCTCCCATGTATAAATATGTGAGAGGAAGCCACAGGGAGGAGGGAGCAAGCTTGTTTTCTGCTTCCTTGGAGACTAGGACACGGAACAATGGCTTCAAACTACAAGAGAGGAGATTCCATCTGAACATTAGGAAGAACTTCCTGACTGTGAGAGCCGTTCAGCAGTGGAACTCTCTGCCCCAGAGTGTGGTGGAGGCTCCTTCTTTGGAAGCTTTTAAGCAGAGGCTGGATGGCCATTTGTCAGGGGTGATTTGAATGCAATATTCCTGCTTCTTGGCAGGGGGTTGGACTGGATGGCCCATGAGGTCTCTTCCAACTCTATGATTCTATGATTCTATGATTCTTCCTACAATACCCCTGAGCACATGCAGAGTTGGTGTTGTCCGTAGACACCTCCAAGGTCATGTGGCCGGCATGAGTACACGGCATGAGTACACAGAGTTGGCGTTGTCCATAGACAACGGCAACTTACCTTCCCACCGGAGTGGTACCTATTGATCTCTCACATTTGCAAGTTTTCGAACTGCTAGGTTGGCAGAAGCTGGGGCTAACAGCGGGAGCTCATTCCTCTCCCCAGATTCGAACCGCCGACCTTTCAGTCAGCAAGTTCAGCAGCTCAGCGGTTTAACCACTGTGCCGTTGGAAGCTCAATGTCTTACCAAACTACAAATCTCAAGATCTCATAGACATAGACTTGACACATGGGGCCAAAACTCCATTCATTCATTGCACGCTGTCAATACGAAATATACGTGAGTACACAAATCATAAAAGTTGTCCAGACTTAGCAATATGTATAAATACTTCTCTCTTTTTTGCACCTTTTTGGTGCCAGAAAAAACCTTCCAGGCAATAGGAAATTCACCCTCGCAGGTGCCAGAAACTTTCAAAGGTTTTCCATCAAGTCGGGTGGCGTGTTTCCATGAACCGCTAAGTTGAGTCAAGAGAAACAGATTTTTAAAAAACAGGTTTTCCAGAGTGAGGCGCCTTATTCTCTAAGGAAACTTCGAGGAAACGTGCAAAACAGGGGGACCGGCTTTCGAGACATTGGCTGCCGATGAAAAATCCCTTTTATGCTGCCTTGCAAACCTCGCCGAATTTAATTTCGCACTTTTCACATTTCCCAGACGACTCACACACATCATTGGGAGCAATAAATAGGTTACTCCAGTAACATAGCTTATATTTCCCGTTGTTGTTGTTGTTGTTTATGTCTTGTTTTTGCTCCCCACAAGGATGTCTCTACTATCGAATTGAAACTGAGAGAACTGCCATATTTCTGTCAACACGATTTTCTTCTGAGTAAACATGAATCAGCTCGGGCCAAACCTGACTTCGGGTGTGTCTACACTTTAGAATTGATGCACTTTAACACCACTTTAATTGTCGTGGCTCAATGATATGGGATCCCTGGGAATTGTAGTTTGATGAGGCACTATCGCTCTTTAACAGAGAACGACAACTCCCATGATTCTGTAACATTGTGTCTTGGTAATATCAAACTGCATCAATTCTAGAGTGTAGATGCTAACATTTGACCCATCTAGATCTGACAATGCTTGACCACAAGCTGCTATGAACTACCTTTGACAGCGATTCTCAACTTGGGGGTCGGGACCCCTGGGAGTGTCACGAAGGGGGTGTCAAAGAGGTCGCCAAAGACCATAAGAAAACACACCTAGCTCCAGCAGACAAGAGTCCTTTGTCCCACCCTGGTCATTCCATAGATATATAAACCCTTTTTCCTAGTTCCAACAGACCTCACTACCTCTGAGGATGCTTGCCATAGATGCAGGAGAAACGTCAGGAGAGAATGCCTCTAGACCATGGCCATATCGCCCAAAAAAACCTACAACAACCCAGTGATTCCGGCCATGAAAGCCTTCAACAATACCTTTAGCCATCTTTGTTAAACAACACAGTATTTTCTGTTGGTCATGGGGGGTTCTGTGTGGGAAGCTTGACCCAATTCTATCGTTGGTGGGATTCAGAATGCTCTCTGACTATAAGTGAACTATAAATCCCAGCAACTACAACTCCCAAATGTCAAGGTCTATTTTCCCCAAACTCCACCAGTGTTCACATTTGGGCATATTGAGTATTCGTGCCAAGTTTGGTCCAGATCCATCATTGTTTGAGTGGACAGTGCTCTCTGGATGTAGGTGAACTACAACTCCAAAACTCAAACCCTTCTAGTGTTTTCTGTTGGTGATGGGAGTTCTGTGTGCCATGTTTGATTCAATTCCATCATTGGCGGAGTTCAGAATGCTCTTTGATTATAGGTGAACTATACATCCCAGCAACTACAACTCTCTAATGACAAAATCAATTTTTTGAGTGATGGTCACTGCTTGTTTTCTGTTGATCCTGGGAGTTCTGTGTGCCAAGTTTGGTTCAATTCCATTGTTGGTGGAGTTCAGAATGCTCTTTGATTGTGGGTGAACTATAAACCCCAGCAACTACAACTCCCAAATGACAAAATCAATCCCCCACAACCCTACCAGTATTCAAATTTAGGCGCATCAGCTACTTGTGCTCAATTTGGTCCAATGAATGAAAATACATCCTACATACCAGATAGAATCATAGAATCAAAGAGTTGGAAGAGACCTCATGGGCCATCCAGTCCAACCCCCTGCCAAGAAGCAGGAATATTGCAATATTTACATTATGATTCATAACAGTAGCAAAATTACAATTATGAAGTAGCAACAAAAATAAATTTTATAGTTGGGGCTCACAACAACATCAGTAACTCTTTTAAAGGGTCGCAGCATTAGGAAGGTGGACAACCACTGATCTAGGAAGTAGTTCAGCCATTTTTCTATTCCAGATATATGAGTTTAGGATTGTAATTTTAATCATTAAATATAGTAGACTCTCAGCTAACCAAAACCCATGGGATTGGTAAATGTCAGATAAAAGCAGTTTCTGGTTACTTGAGAGTTCTGGTTAACTGAGAGTCTAGTATAATAGCCAAAGGATGCATTCACACCTACCTTATCAAACGGCAATGTTTTGGTCCAGCGGAAAAATCTTTCTGTACGATTCAAAGTGTGACTTGGGAATTCAACTCCTGGTGCTGTTCTCCTCTGCCTTGGCAGAAAATGTAATGCTAAACTCCACTGCTCTCTGTTGCAAAGGCTGTAGCAGCAATTAAGAGCCAAACCGGTCGCAGTTCCAACAATAAACTACCAGTGTGAACACACCCATCAGCATCGGGAGTCAGGAGCTCTCCGTTGATCCCGGTCGAATGAACATAGAGACGGAGAAGTTGGAAACGATCACCGCCTTTGAACAAAAAGTTACCTGTTCCCACCAATTCTGCCAGAAACTTTAAATGAGTCCTTCTGGAAAACAAATTGGGAAGGAGCAACGTAAAACCATCCACCAGATTCACTGGAATTAAAGGCAGAGGAAAGTGGAAAAACCATGAAAAATACTACTTTTAAAATCTGAAATAACTAGGAATCTCTAGGAACTTCATCCCATGAGGGATGTGGGGAAGCAAGGGGAATCGTCTTCTTACCATAGCGTTATGAATTCAATGAAAACAGATAATACAAGGGTTATCTGGTAAGGAAGGTTACAAGATTATTTTAAAATAGAAAGAATGAATATATTTTAATTAAACTTACAAAGATTGGAGCACAGGCATTACATTATATTTCTACATAATCACAATTCAGTTCAACACATTTTGTCATCCATGGGACGAGTTTTTGATCCCTGTGCAGGGGCGGCTCATCCATTACGCGAAGTAAGCGGTCGCAGGACACTTTTTTTTTTGCCAGGGGCGCAGAGGTGCCTCTGTAAATGCCCCTCGACCGCCACTTGAGGAGCGCCCCCTCAGCTCACAACAGCCCTAGCAGTCCGGGGGGAGCCTCGGCTTTCTTGCTTCGCTGACGGGCGATCCTCTTCCCAAAGGGGCCGGGCCCTTGAGCCTCGCCTAGCCCCTCTCGTTCCTGCTCCACCCGGCCACCGGGTGCGCGAGCAGAGCCAGCACTCCATCGTTCTCCGCGTTCGATCCCTTCCCCATGACTGGCTCCCTTTCCCGATCCCCCGGCGCTCCACCCGCCTCCTCTCCTCTCCCCAATTTGCAGTTGGGCCAAGGGGCGGAGCCGCCGCGCCTGGCCCGCTTCGGGTCCGGAGGCGTGTCTGAAGACCCCAGTGTGTGCACCAAAAGTCACCTCTTCTCCTGACTTTCTCTTCAGCCATTGGGACCAAGAGAGAGAGAGAGCCCCTCCGGCTGGAGGTATCTCCCACTTCCGCTCCCTCCACTCCCTCAGGAAAGGTGGGCATCTCCACCTCTCTCTCTCTCTCTCTCTCCCTCTCTTGGTCCCAATGGCTGAGGAGAAAGTCAGGAGAAGATGTGACTTTTGGTGCACACACCGGGGTCTTCAGGCATGCCTCCGGACTCAAAAGCAGGCCAGGCAAGGGAGCAAGTGTGGCAAGTGTAGTTACTGGGATGTATAGTTCACCTACAATCAAAGAGCATTCTGAACACCACCAATGATGGAATTGAACCAAATATGGCACACAGAACTCCCACGACAAACAGAAAATAAATATCAATGATTGGTTAGGGGGGGGGGGGCACCAAAATACTGTTTGCTTACCATTGAAAATTACCTAGGGCCGCCTCTGTCCCTGTGTCATAGAAGTTTCTCTCTGCCTTTTTCAGCCAGTTTGTCATTTTGATTTTTACCTCATCATAGTTGGAAAATGATAATAATATAATATTTATTTATTTATTTATTTATTTATTTTATCGTGTCAGGGGCACACTGGATCTGTTAACTATAGCGGTGTCTCCGCTATAGAATCAATGCATTTTGAAACCACTTTAACTGCCATGGCTTAATACAATGGTATTCCCGGAGCTGGAGATTGGAGAGGCATCCTCACTCTTTGTAAAACTATAACTCTAATTATTCCAAAGCCATGACAGTTAAATTGGCGTCAAATGGCGTTAATCTTAACAGTGTAGAGCAAGGATGGGCAAACTTCAGCCCTCCAGGTGTTTTGGACTTCAACTCCCACAATTCCTAACAGTTCATAGGTAAGAGGGTTGAATGAAAAGTAATGCCTCCACCTTCGTAACTACTCAACGGATGGCATACTGGTATGCAGCAGGTACTGGCTTGTTCAGTAGACTCTCCTCTACAGTTCCATTTTGGCGGGAAGCCTTAGCATTGAACAGTTGTGTTGTTAAATTGTGAAGTATGGAACCCTGCACAGACAGTCGGTCAATGTGACTTAAGCAACGTGCAGTCATTGAATTCTTGACAGCAGAAAGTGTCACTCAAAGGAGATTCATCAGAAAATGTAAGGTGTTTATGGCAGGCATTTAGCCGGTGGGGGCTTGAGGGGCTTCAGCCCCCCCCCCCCCCCCCGAAATTCCCATGGTGGTTCACGAGAAGGCTTTACTGGTACATTATTTAAACTGTTATGTTTATTCATATCATGATCTGATCACCATGCTCAATATATCCCATATGCATGGGGGTATTGGGGTAACAACAGACTGGTTCAAGATTGGGAAAGGCGTACGGCAAGGCTGCATACTCTCACCCAACCTTTTTAACTTGTATGCAGAACACATCATGCGATGTGCGGGGCTGGATGAATGCAAGGCTGGAGTGAAAATTTCTGGAAGAAACATTAACAACCTCAGATATGCAGATGACACCACTCTGATGGCCGAAAGCGAGGAGGAGCTGAGGAGCCTTCTAATAAAGGTGAAAGAAGAAAGCGCAAAAGCCGGGTTGCAGCTCAACATCAAAAAAACCAAGATTATGGCAACAAGAATGATTGACAACTGGAAAATAGAGGGAGAAAATGTGGAGGCCGTGACAGACTTTGTATTTCTAGGCGCTAAGATTACTGCAGATGCAGACTGTAGCCAGGAAATCAGAAGACGCTTACTTCTTGGGAGGAGAGCAATGTCCAGTCTCGATAAAATAGTAAAGAGTAGAGACATCAGACTGGCAACAAAGATCCGCCTAGTCAAAGCCATGGTATTCCCTGTAGTAACCTACGGATGTGAGAGCTGGACCTTAGGGAAGGCTGAGCGAAGGAAGATAGATACTTTTGAACTATGGTGCTGGAGGAAAGTTCTGAGAGTGCCTTGGACTGCGAGAAGATCCAACCAGTCCATCCTCCAGGAAATAAAGCCTGGCTGCTCACTGGAGGGAAGGATACTAGAGACAAAGTTGAAGTACTTTGGCCACATCATGAGGAGACAGGAAAGCCTAGAGAAGACAATTATGCTGGGGAAAGTGGAAGGCAAAAGGAAGAGGGGCCGACCAAGGGCAAGATGGATGGATGGCATCCTTGAAGTGACTGGAATGACCTTGAAGGAGTTGGGGGTGGTGACGGCTGACAGGGAGCGCTGGCGTGGGCTGGTCCATGAGGTCACGAAGAGTCGGAGACGACTGAACGAATGAACAACAACATTGGGGTAATGAAACAAAAGGTTTGCTAGGGTAGACCCTCTTTCACTCAGACTCATCCCCCCCCCCCCTGAATCAAAATCCTGGCTACGGGCCTGGTTTATGGTGATTGTGTTGATGTGAGTACTGTGCATCGTTAGGTGAGAAAGTTTAAAGATGTTGAGGTGGAAACATCTGACTTGTGTGACAAACAAAGAGTTGGACGTCCTGTGACAGCAACCACCGAGTTTCACAAGCAAAAGGTTAATAGATTGATTCAGGATGATCATCGTATCAAGAATAATCGGCATTTCACAAGAACATGTGGGTCACATTATTGTTTTGCTTGGCTATCAGAAGATCTGTGCACAATGGGTACCCAGGATGCTGACACCTGAAATGAAAGTGCACAGACTTGGAACTTCAGAAACTGGATCTCACCATCGTATGACATTCTCCATACAGTCCAGATTTAGCACTGTCTAACTTCCATCTGTTCCCAATAATGAAAGAAGATCCGTGAAGACATCATTATGCTTCTGATGAAGACATTGAGAGAACTGTGAGATGCTAGTTGTGGAAACAGAGTGTCGACTTCTTCTGTGACGGCTTCAGAAAACTTGTTCATTGTTGGCAGAAATGTATCCAAATGTCTGGTGATTATGTGGAAAAGTGAATAGGTAAAGGTAGTCCCCTGACATTAAGTCCAGTCATGTCTGACTCTGGGGTGTGGTGCTCATCTCCATTTCTAAGCCGAAGAGCCAGCGTTGTCCATAGACACCTCCAAGGTCATGTGGCCGGCATAACTGCATGGAGCGCCATTACCTTCTCGCCGGAGCGGTACCTATTGATCTATTCACATTTGCATGTTTTCGAACTGCTAGGTTGGCAGAAGCTAGGGCTGACAGCGGAAGCTCACGCCGCTCCCTGGAATCGAACCTGCGACCTTTCGATCAACAAGCTCAGCAGCTCAGTGCTTTAACCCACTGCGCCACCGGGGGCTCTGGAAAAGTGAATAGTGGTGATTAAAGAGCACATTCTAAGGATTATTTCTGCGTTTGATTTATTAAAATATTCCCATCCAAACCCAAGAAACAAAGGTGAAGGCATTAATTTTCATTCAACCCTCGTAAGACTGGCTACTCTATCTGATTCATTCATATCCCTACCATTGCCAAGAGGGAAGTCACAAACATCTGAGACACAAAGTTGACAGAGAAGCCTCATATTTGGAGAGAGATCGCTGTGTTTTGTCCATCCATGGAATGAGCCCTGTTTTGCCATTTGCAGAATAGATCTATATGTCAAATAATGTCTTTTTGCTCTTTTCCCCGAGAGTATCAGACACACACACAGAATCCTCCTTTTTTAAACGCCACGTGTGCATTTATTTATACATTCTTTCAACTCTGTTCTTCTTCTCTCTCTTTTTTTGTTTTAAACAAGCAAAGGACACGTTTCTCAAACCGTTCCAAAATTGTGGTTTCCTGACGACACCGCCAGTGTGAGCCTAACCCAGTAGCGCTGTCCTCAGATGGCCTTTGCTGCAAACATGACCCGGGAGAGAGAGGGAGAAAATGAGATAATTGCACAAGGAGTGTGCTTCCAAACTTGGCCCAGCTCCTCTGCGTTTGTTCAGTCTATCTCCAACCTTAGTAACCAAAGCAGAGCTTTGCAAAAGGCAACATCTTGTCTCCAATTAACAGTTTAGGTTGAACCACGTTTGATCTACTTCTTTGATCCTGTTTCTTGCCCATATGTGCTTTCTTCTTTTAAAAAACAAGACCATCTCATTTACTTCTGGTTGCTTCTGGAGTGCACTCTGGATTGTGCTCTTACCTACAAGAAGCACTGCCTGAACATCAAGTAAAAAGTGGGCGCTAGAAGCAATATCATATGAAACAATATCATACGAAAGCTGACTGGCACAACCTGGGGATCACAACCAGATACAGTGAAGACATCTGCCCTTGCGCTATGCTACTCTGCTGCTGAGTATGCATGCCCAGTGTGGAACACATCTTACCACTCTAAAATAGTGGATGTGGCTCTTAATGAGACATGGCACATTATCACAGGATGGCTGTGCCCTACACCACTGGAGAAATTACACTGCTTAGCCGATATTGCACCACCTAACATCTGCCGGGAAGTAGCAGCCAATAGTGAAAGGACCAAGGCAGAGACATCTCCAGCTCATCCCTTGTTTGGGTATCAGCCAGCATGTCAACGACATAAATCAAGAAATAGTTTTCTAAGATCTACAGAGACACTTGCTGGAACATCTCAGCAAGCGAGAGTCCAAAAGTGGCAGGCTCAAACCCAGAACCTCAATGGCTGAGACCAAATTAGAGACTCCCCCTGGGCACACAGAAAACTGGGCGACTTGGAAGGTGCTGAACAGACTGAGCTCTGGCACCACGAGATGCAGAGCCAACCTCAAGAAATGGGGCCACAAAGTGGAATCCACGACATGCGAGTGTGGAGAGGAGCAAACCACTGACCACCTGCTGCAATGCACCCTGAGCCCTGCCACATGCACAATGGAGGACCTTCTTGCGGCAACACCAGAGGCACTCCAAGGGGCCAGATACTGGTCCAAGGACATTTAATCCACTACCAAGCTTACAAACTCTGTTTTGTCTGTTTGTTAAAAATTTGTTAAAAATGTAATACAATTGTCTGGTTGATAGTGACACGATAAATAAATAAATAAATCTCATTTACTGGGACAAAAGAGTGGTCAGGTCTTGGGATCAATCAAGTGGAACACTATACTCACTCAAAAGGTCACTGCTGTGGTCATTTATTGATTCAGGACTTTGTCGGACAAGGATAGTAAAGCGTTATTTACACAAAATAAAAGCATATTTTGACGTTGCTCACCGCATGACGCCATATTTTTCCTGTGGCTCCTTTATATCTCAACTGTTCCCGGAGTGTCCCTTTTAATTGATGGATATAACTAGGTATCCTTAAGAAATGGGGCTACAAAGTGGAGTCCACAACATGCAAGTGGACTCTGCTTTGTAACCCCTTAAATAGGAATCTAGTGTCTAGATCCAGGGAAGTCATGCTCCCCATGCTCTATTCTGCCTTGCTTAGACCACACCTGGAATATTGTGTCCAATTCTGGGCACCACAATTGAAGGGAGATGTTGACAAGCTGAAAGGTGTCCAGAGGAGGGTGACTCAAATGGTCAAGGGTCTGGAGAACAATCCCTATGAGGAGCGGCTTAAAGAGCTGGACATGTTTAGCCTGAAGAAGAGAATGCTGAGAGGAGACATGATAGCCATGTATAAATATGTGAGAGAAAGTCATGGCCATCTGTTGGGGGGTGCTTTGAATGCAATTTTCCTGCTTCTTGGCAGGGGGTTGGACTGGATGGCCCATGAGGTCTCTTCCAACTCTATGATTCTATGATTCTATGAGTGTGGAGAAGAGCAAACCACAGACCACCTACTACAATGCAACCTGAGTCCTGCCACCTGCACAGTGCGTCACCTGTGATGTCACCTTCTCACAGTGACACCAGAGGCACTTCAAATGGTCAGCTTCTAGTCAAAGGACATTTAATAGAATGCCAAGTTTTTAAATTTTGTGTTTTCTGAAATACATTCATTCGCTCCTGATACGATAAATAAATACTAGGTATCAATGCATCCAAATCACAATGCATCCCTTTCTATTATGGATTTGCATGCAAAAGGTTCCTCCACTGGATTCCTTTCTTGGGAAGAGATACGTAGTAATTTCTTCAATTTGCATTAGAACTCTTTCAATTTTTTTTTAATCGAAGAACTAGGGGCATGGTTTATTGTGTTATTTATTGCTGTTTTATGTTTAATGTGTCATTGAATGGTTTCCAAAACCAGAAGCCACACTGAGTCCCCCTCGGGATGAGATAGAGCAGGTTAGAAATATAGTAAATAAATATTGGTATGCAGAGGCAATCCTATGGTGTGAGTGGCATATGTTTAGAGCCATGGTATTATAGTGCTAAAGTGCAATTTAACTAGAGGAAAGGATACATTGCAGTTCCTTGTTGTTGTTGTTTATTTGTTCAGTCGCTTCTGACTCTTCGTGACCTCCTGGACCAGCCCACGCCAGAACTCCCTGTGGGCCGTCACCTCCCTCAGCTCCTTTAAGGTCAAGCCAGTCCCTTCAAGGATGCCATCCATCCATCTTGCCCTTGGTCGACCCCTCTTCCTTTTTCCTTCCATTTTCCCCAGCCAGCATCATTGTCTTCTCTAAGCTTTCCTTTCTTCTCATGATGTGGCCAAAGTACTTCATCTTTGCCTCTGATATCCTTCCCTCGAGTGAGCAGTCGGGCTTTATTTCCTGAAGTATAGACTGGTTGGATCTTCTCGCGGTCCAGGGCACTCTCTGAACTTTCCTCCAACACCTTCACTCAGCCTTCCCTAAGGTCCAGCTCTCACATCCATAGGTTACTACCATTGCCTTAACTATGCGGATCTTCGTTGCCAGTGAGATGTCTCTACTCTTCACTATTTTATCAAGATGGGTCATTGCTCTCCTCCCAAGAAATAAGAATCTTCTGATTTCCTGGCTCCAGTCTGCGTCTGCAGTAATCTTCACACCTAGAAAGACAAAGTCTGTCACTGCATCCATGTTTTCTCCCTCTATTTGCCAGTTATCAATCCGTCCGGTTGTCATAATCTTTGTTTTTTTGATGTTTAACTGCAACCCAGCTTTTGCACTTTATTTTTTCACCTTGGCTAAAAGGCTCCTCAGCTCTTCCACGCTTTCGGCCATCAGAGTGGTGTCATCTGCATATCTAAGGTTGTTAATGTTTCTTCCAGTTGCTGTTCTTGCAGTTCTTACATATCTATATTCTAGAACATAAAAGTTAAAGGATGTATGCACGTATGTATGTTTGTTGGTTTGCACCAAAAAGGCTTTTACGTGGCTTAATGGATCTGGACTGAACATAGGACACATACCCTTCATTATCCAACTTAAAACAATTTCTAGATTTCAACTAGAAAATCCACCTCTTTAAGGCCAGAGAAGAAAATAAAAGAAACAAGGCAGGTTGGCTGTAGCTGGCTAGGTGAAGTGGCCCGCCGTCATGTGACTGAGAAAGAAAGGAAGAGATGCAGATTGGCTGCTGGTAGAGGACATGTATATGACGGAAACGGAGGGAAGATGAAAAGAGAAAAAGAAGGAAAAGAAAGGGTGGAAGAAAAAAGAGGAAAGGAAGGACGAGAAAGGAAAGGGGAAAATGTATAAGGGAAGGGAGAAAGGAAGGAAGGAAGGAAGGAAGGAAGGAAGGAAGGAAGGAAGGAAGGAAGGGGAAGGAAGGAAGGAAGGAAGGAAGGAAGGAAGGAAGGAAGGAAGGAAGGAAGGAAGGAAATGAAAGGAGAAGGTGGAGGCTCCTTCTTTGGAAGCTTTTAAACAGAGGCTGGATGGCCATTTGTCAGGGGTGATTTGAATGCAATATTCCTGCTTCTTGGCAGAATGGGGTTGGACTGGATGGCCCAGGAGGTCTCTTCCAACTCTTTCATTCTATAATTCTATGATTCTATGAAAGGCATGGAAGACAAGCTTAATGAAAAAAGAAAGGAAGAGAAAGGGGAAAGGCAAAAATGGTGATAGATGTATGAGGGAAAACAACAAAAGGGAGGAAGGGAGGAAGGGAGGGAGGAAAGGGATGGAGGACAAGCTGAACAAAAAAAGAAAGAGAAAAAAGGAAAAATGGTGGAAGGGGTATGAGGGAAAACAACAAAAGAAAGAAAGAAAGGAAGGAAGGAAGGAAGGAAGGAAGGAAGGAAGGAAGGAAGGAAGGATAGAGGGAGAAGGTTTATGAGGAAAACAGAGGAAGGAAGGAAAAAGACACAAAGAAAATGAATTCCTGGACAACACTAGGCATATACACTATAATCCCAGAATAAAAAAGAAACCCAACTCAAGAACAGAAATAAAACATTTTTTTTTTTGGTGCAAGGAATCATTAGAAAACTGTCCAGGGTAGCAAAAACAGCATTTGAATAGTCTGAAAAACAAGAATTACAATAACGAGTTTAGTAACCTGTTGATGTACCTGATCTGTTTGAAGGAGTCCATTGTGGGTCCTTATGTCAATGAAGCCAGTTGGCTGTATTTGCTCCTTTGCTTGCTAACAATATCAGTGAACTACTTTTCAAAATGAATGTACAGTTTGGTTTATTTTGCTGCTCATGCAGCCATTCGTTTTATATCTTGACTCTCTGAATATCGAAGCTAGCAACGTAGATCAACATCAGAGTGCAGTTTTCAAAAGATATGAAGATGTAGTCATCATTTTAAAGCAATTAAAGCAATTACCTTCCAAAAACCGCACTCATTTAGAGCAGTTTACATAGACATAACATGAAGTAATGATGATAAAAAATACAGCTCCTTCCATTAAAAGAAACTTCTGCAAGAGAAAGCCATTCCCAGAGAGATAGTGAGGGAGGTGCTGATTTGCCGAAACAAGGCAGGTGGGGTTGCCCAGGTAGAGCTGCAGGGTCCGAAAGAAGACTCAATTATTTGGGCGTCGCCCTCAAAGGTCTGGCAAAACTGGTCCTATGGACCAGCTATTTGGAGACAGAAACCAGGAAATGAAAAAGATGTGATGAGAGCCATGTCTCTGAAGGGGTTTGGTTGAGATCTCACAAAAGGGGTTCTCAGCATTTGCATTGCCTTATGGTAGAGCCTGGGGCTATGTTACATCTTCTTCCTCCACAATAATTGCAAATGTGCATTAACAACAGTAGGAAATAAGGCTCATTTAGAGGGTTGAATTCCCAATGGTTGGGTGATATAATCTCTTTGGATGTAAGATTGTACAAATGCAGCTTAATGTGGTTGAGACTGCAATGGTCGCCTTAGTGGATGATCTCTGTCTCAACACTGACAAAGGGAGTGTGTCCCTGTTGGCGCTTCTAGATCTCGCAGCAGCGTTCAATACCATTGACCATGGTATCCTTCTGGGATGCTATGAAAAGAGCTTTGAGAATTGGAGGCACTGTGTTGCAGTGATTCCAATCATACCTCTGAGACAAGTTCCAGATGGTGGGGCTTGGGGATAGCTCAGGTAGGGGCAAACTCAGGAAGGCAAACTGTTGACTCAAAACCAGCCAAAGAACATGCTGCGAAAGGTACAAGGTACTGCATTGAGAAAGAAGACTCCAAAATAATTTGATATGAAATCTTAAAAAGACTTTGAGGCATCTTGAGGGTTATCACATGTGAGCTGACAAAGTGACAGCATGGTGGACCCAATAAATTGGTGGGATTTACCTATATGTTGACTCACCACTTAACAATATGGTTAGTTGATTGGTTGACTGATATATTGAATTAATTTATATACACTCAGACTTGTTTTCAATTCAACAATTGGCTGAGTGGGTCTACAGTAGCTCAGACGAATCAACAGGATGCTAGTTATAATTTGGCAAAAGCTTTTGCATACTATACCCCGGTCCATCAGATGTATGAAAACCTATGTTAAAACCCATTGACCATGGCAGAAGAGGCTAGTGGATCCCAGGGCTTTGAATGCAATCTTGGTTTTTGCTTGAACCATCTCAAATGTAGTGAACCTTTGCCCCAAATCTGGATCAGCACCTTGGACAAGTCCTCCTTTAAAATTGGCCTAAACTCGCTCTATACCAGTGGTTCTCAACCTGAGGGTCCCCAGATGTTTTGGCCTTCAACTCCCAGAAATCCCAACAGCTGGTAAACTGGCTGGGATTTCTGGGAGTTTTAGACCAAAACACCTGGGGACCCTCAGGTTGAGAACCACTTCTCTATACTATACCTTTAGACTTCCTTCTTCAGACTCCAAGATGTCCCAAGATGGCTTTCTTGGTGATGTATTCCTAGCTATGTCACTGATTTTCCTCTTAGTGAAGACTTGTCCCTTGAAATGTCATTAATACATATTATTATTTTATTTACTTAAGATATTTGTTTACCTTACCACCAAGGCAACCTATCCAAGAGAGGATATTTTCCTAGGGTGACTGTATAGTAACTTCTGGCAGACATCATTATTTTCAGTAGGGTTCACTATTGCCTATGCTTTCCTGGTTTCATGATAAGTTCAGGAACACATACTTCCCCTGACAATACAAGGGCCATCCTGTATGTCTAGGAGATAGGTAAAGGTAAAGGTTTCCCCTAGTTGTGTCCAACACTGGGAGGTGGTGCTCATCTCCATTTCTAAGATGAAGATCCAGCGTTGTCCACAGACACCTCCAAGCTCATGTGGCCAGCATGACTGCATGGAGTGCCGTTGCCTTCTCGAAGAAGAAGAAGAAAAAGAAGAAGTTGTTTATTTTTCTACCCGCCTCTATCTCCCCGAAGGGACTCGGGGTGGCTTACAAGGGGCCAAGCCCAAGGCAGAATACAATTGAGAGCTAAGCAATAACATATTAAAGTAGCATAAAATAGCATAAACAATAATAAACAAGCATCAAAAGCAACAACAGATTCATTTTTGGAGGGGAGAGAGGGGGCCAATATGTTAAACTCGTTAAAGGATAGGGTGGTCAATAAGGTGGATAGAAACGTAGAGCGGCATAGGAATAATAGCATAGAAATAGAGCAATTAAACAGGATCAGTTCAGCTTAACTTAAAAATGTAGTAATGAAATACAGGAACTTGGATTCGAATCATGATTCATGTTGTGATTCAGATAATCTGTCACAGGAGTCGTTAATCGAATGCACAATGAAACATCCACACCGTTTAATTCCTTACTGAATGTGGATAGGGTGCCAGCCTAGTCTCCCTGGGGAGGGAGTTCGAGAGATGAGGGGCCACCAGCAAGAAGGCCCTTTCTCTCGTCCTCACCAGCCGCACCTGCGATAGGAGCAGGAGCGAGAGAAGAGCATCCCCAGAACATCTCAAAGACCATGTGGGCTCGTAGGGGAGAAGGCGGTCACAAAGATAGGCAGGTCCTGAACCGTTTAGAGCCTTATAGGTTATAACCTGCACCTTGAATTGGGACCGGAAACTTATCAGTAGCCAGTAGAGCTGTTTAAACAGGGGGGTTGACCGCTCCCTGTAACTTGCTCCAGTTAACAATCTGGCCACTGATCTTTGCACCAGTTGCAGTTTCTGCACCGCCTTCAAGGGCAGCCCTACATAGAGTGCATTACAGTAGTCCAATCTTGAGGTAACGAAGGCATGGACCACCATGGTCAAGTCAGACTTCTCGAGGTACGGTTGCAGCTGGTGCACAAGCTTTAACTGTGCAAAAGCCCTCCTGGCCACCACCAACACCTGAGCATCAAGCATCAGCGCTGAGTCTAGGAGGACCCCCAAACTGCATACCTGTGTCTTCAGGGGGAGTGTAACCCCGTGAAACACAGGTTGCCACCCTATACCCCATTCGGCCAAACGAATGACCTGGAGGACCTCTTTCTTGTCAGGATTCAATTTCAGTTTGTTAGCCCTCATCCAGAAGTGGTACCTATTGATTTACTCACATTTGCATGCTTTCAAACTGCTAGGTTGGCAGAAGCTGGGGCTAACAGTGGGAGCTCATCCTTCTCCCCAGATTCAAACTGCCAACCTTTCAGCCAGCAAGTTCAGCAGCTCAGCGGTTTAACCCACTGCGCCATTCAGGAGATACTGGTTATTCATGCAAAACTCTGCTTTTATCTGTTTTATCAGTTTCTGGAGCTATAGAAATAGGCCCACTCCAGCATTTATATGACATCCCTTCAGATAAAGATATTTTATCACTTCTCAGATTTCTCCAAATTAAACATTGGATACATCTACACTGTAGAACTCACACAGTTTGATACTACTTTCACTGCCATGGCTCAGTGCTATGGAATCATGGGATTTGTGATTTGCAAAGCATTTAGCCATCGGGTTGTTGTAGGTTTGTCCAGGTTATATGGCCATGTTCTAGAGGCATTTTCTCCTGATGTTTCGCCTGCATCTATGGCAAGCATCCTCAGAGGTAGTGAGGTCTGTTGGAATTAGGACAATGGGTTTATATATCTGTGGAATGGCTGGGGTGGGGCCCATTGTCCTAATTCCAACAGACCTCACTACCTCTGAGGATGCTTGCCATAGATGCAGGCGAAACGTCAGGAGAATTTCCTCTAGAACATGGCCCTATAGCCTGAAAAAACCCACAAGAACCTAGAGAGGAAACAATCAGACACATCTAATCACCTCTCAACAAAAAATTCCCCCAGGCACTGCCAAGACATCAAATGCTAATCAAGGTGGTCAGTTGAAACATTCACACCTAGCTCCAGCAGACAAGAGTCCTTTGTCCCACCCTGGTCATTCCACAGATATATAAACCCATTTTCCTAGTTCCAACAGACCTCACTACCTCTGAGGATGCTTGCCATAGATGCAGGCGAAACGTCAGGAGAAAATGCCTCTAGAACATGGCCATATAACCCGGAAAAACCTACAACAACCCAGTGATTCCGGCCATGAAAGCCTTCGACAATACCTTTAGCCATCTTTGTTAAACAGCACAGATGTCTCACAAAACGACAACTCCTACAGTTTCGTAGCACCGAGCCATGGCAGCTAAAGTGATATCAAACTGCATTCCTTCTAAGGTGTTGCTGCACCCTTTCGCAAAACTTGCTTGCCAGCCCTTTGGCTCTCTTAGCTGCCTTCCTCTTCAACTTGTCAATCTCCTTGTTGAACTTCAGCACCCAACATCCTGTACTTATAGAATCATAGAATCCTAGAATCAAAGAGTTGGAAGAGACCTCATGGGCCATCCAGTCCAACCCCATTCTGCCAAGAAGCAGGAATATTGCATTCAAATCACCCCTGACAGATGGCCATCCAGCCTCTGCTTAAAAGCTTCCAAAGAAGGAGCCTCCACCACACTCCGGGGCAGAGAGTTCCACTGCTGAACGGCTCTCACAGTCAGGAAGTTCTTCCTCATGTTCAGATGGAATCTCCTCTCTTGTAGTTTGAAGCCATTGTTCCATTGTGTCCTAGTCTCCAGGGAAGCAGAAAGCAAGCTTGCTCCCTCCTCTCTGTGGCTTCCTCTCACATATTTATACATGGCTATCATATCTCCTCTCAGCCTTCTCTTCTTCAGGCTAAACATGCCCAGTTCCCTAAGCCGCTCCTTATTCTATAACTCTCTGTTGGTTTCTAATCAGTGCTTTTGTTCTGAAACACCAAGGCGTAGCAACGTAGGCCTTTTCAGGGGCATTCCCCTTTAAAGAGTTTCAGATGCTCTTTCCCGAGACCCATCTGGATATGATTTTATTTTACTGTTTGCTTTCAATTGGGTTATTTTTAAAGATCTTTTTTGGCT